>NC_053429.1:55758025-56040965 GCF_007990345.1 Gossypium hirsutum | reverse complement strand
GTTGGCAAAATTGCTAGTTTAATAATATGGATGTTTGATTGAGTTTGTAATTGCATATTTGAGTTATGAGATATGAAAATGTTTGATTGAATGATATAATGTGTTAAGATTTTAAGCTTATGTATAATTTAAATGCATGAGATATTTTCTATATTATGTATTGAAAAGGGTGCTATGTATGCTCAATGAAAATCCATAAAGTATGTGAAATTGAACGATATTGACGGATACCAACACATGGTAATTTGAAAGATTGGAACACTGTTTCCATTTACTAAAAGTATGTGATTATTGAGGACATGCTGAGCATGTCAAATGAATATGAAAAGTATTAAGATATGATTATGTATGAGATTGTGTGACATGTTGCATATGCATTGGGTTGGGATTTTGTGGTTGACAGAGGAGTTACGTGGAGTACCGGCGACATATTAAGTCTGTGTTATTTGTAGTCAGTGCACTGTACCTAGAGTACCGAGGGGCATGGTGATTTATAGCATTTTTACTGGTAGAATATTTTGCATACTGTTATCAATGGTTTTAACCGCAACAGGCTTAAGCCCATAATGTTTTGGAGTTCAGATGATGGGTTTTGGGAGCTCGTTGTGTGTAGCAGATGGTATGGGTAGGAAACTTTTTGCATTACATCATGTACACGACATATTCGAATCTTATTGATTTATGCTACGTATTGTATTTTTTTGTATTGAATGGTATCAAAATTAATGATTGTTACTCGAATGAATGATGACCCATGCTCAAACACCGTTTGACATCAATTTGATAATGGCTATGTAATGATATGAAATTCCTATGATGGTTCCATTTTCTTCTGTTAAAGCTAATTTGTTTCACTATATTCGATATTTATGTTTGTTTAAATAATTGTTCAACTCACACTGAGCTTTTCATAAGCTTACCCCCAATAGTGTTAAACTTTTTAGGTAAACCTCGAAATTAGGATTGGACTTGACATTTAGAGAATTACCTTCAACCTCGAATTGTTTTTTTTAAAATAAGTATTAATTAGTCTCTATTTGTTTTGGTTTGTAATTTTTATTTGTTTCTAGTCTGTGGCTTGGTAACTTTTCTTTTGGGATTTTTGCATGCATGGATTACACAAGCATAATAACCGGATAATGCAAGATATCGGACTTAAGTAAAATTTGTAACACCTTAAACCCGGCCTAGATGTTGTAGTCGAATTTAACGAAGTTACATGGAATGGATTTTGAAATCGAGCTTGTCACATTTAAAACCATTCGAGTTAAGTAGCTTTTATTTAATTTGAAAGAACGTGCTCTAGGTGTTTTACCTCAAAACTTGTCTTTTAAGCAGAAGCTTTTGTAACCAACTAATTTAGGAAAAACCATTTTTATTTATGAAAACCTTAGTTTTTAGAGAAAACCTGTGTTTTGTTGAGTTGTAGTTTAAAGATCAATAAAAACAGTACAAAGTACCAAATTTAAAACCAAACCATCCAAGTCCAAAATTTACATCAAACCCCCAAATAAGTAATAAAATCTAAAAATTTACGAAAAACAGTCTAAAATTTATGTGTGGCCATCGTCGAGTCCTCTGTCATACCGATTCGTCAAGTCTGGGGATTACCTGTACAAATTAAATAGAAAGGGTGAGTTTTCACAAACTCAGTGTGTAAGCTCTACATATAGTCATGCATACAGTTGTACATCAGAATAAAGTCATTTACAGTCCGGGCCTGAGCCCATTACAGAATCAATTTGGGCCTTAGCCCATTCGGATACAATTTCAGAATTATATTAGGGCCTTGGCCCATATCAGTACAAAATACAAATACAGTAAACCAGAATCCTACCCACCAGCCTATATACACCATCTACGTCCAGCCCTACACACCATGTGGGGATTAAATCAACCCACCCATCCCTACACATCATGTTGTACCAAAATGCAGCACATAATCAGAATATTGTAGTTGAGCTGCCAGATAATAGGCTTAAGAGCCTTTCAGACACTTCCTCCAAATAACATCAACCCACCCCCATGCAATGCAACATACCATGAATGACATGAAAATATGCTAATAACAGAACATACATGCAGTTCAATACAGATATCATGCTCAGTCAAACACCATACAATCAGTCACATAATTAAGGGTCTAAGTAAACCTTACCGACTCTACAGTAGGTCCACAGTCAGCTAGGGCGACTCGTGCAACCTTACAGAATATTTCAGAAAAATGGGCTCACACGCCCATGTGGCCTGCCCGTGTGGTCCCACACACCCATGTGGCCCACATAGCCCAAATTGGCCTTGGCCGTGTGGATCACACGGCCTGGCCCAGAATCCCAAATGCCCGTGTGGCCCATATGACCCATTTCAATCTAGCTCGTGTGTTGCACATGGCTTACCTGACCACCACACGGTCAGGTCATGCGCGTATGGCATGGCTCATCGATCACACGGTCGTGTCCCCTCACACAGCCTACCACACGGGTGACCACATGCCCGTGTGGCGTAGACAAAACGCTTTTTTGGCTTTTGCTGAATCTTGTTTTCTATATTTTCGAGTACACACCTGATACGATCTTGTAGCCAATGCAATCCCGAGCACTCCAAAACCAAAATATAGCATGCCAAACACTGATTAAACGATTGATTTCAAAATTCAACTAACAAAACAATCAAAACAACTTACCACCGACGAGGAACCCTCGTTAATTCTTACTAAATCGAAGCAACCAACTCACTGCTCAGAACGTTCGTCTACGCCATCAATCGTAATAATAGTCAAATTCTAAATCGATTACTAAACACCCATTACGGCGAACAGAATTAGAAGACTTACCTATTCCGCACAAGTGTAAGACCCGTTGTTAAACGAAAAAATAAAGTTGAGAACAAGAAGAAAAGGAAAAGAGGGAAAAACCAAAATAAAAATTCGACAAAATAGCAGAGGATCACATCAAAAAAAATTGAGAGGGAGAAAGAGATGAAATTTTTCAAGACAAAGCAAAAAGAAAAACTGAGGGTAATTCACGTAACCTCCCCCTAATCCCTCAAATCTCTCCACTACCCCACTAACTACCACTACTCAGACTTTTCATTTGACCGAAACTCTATCAGTCTACCGAGAAAAAATCTAACACCCATACCAGAGCAGGGATTCGAACACAAGGCCTCCAGCACAATAACACTCCACTTAACCACTAGACCAGCAGGCCTATTCTGAGATGAATTTACAAGCAATTGAATATAAGCCTGCTGAATTAATATAAGGTTAATTCCAAAATAACCAAAATTGCTAAAGGTAATGCTTGAACTTGGGACCTCTCACACATACCCAGAACAGTTAACCACTAAAACAGATGCCCAATTGTGTCAAATAATAGTAAAAGCAGAAACCTAAAATTTGAGGCGTTACAACTCTACCCCCTAAAAGAAAATTTTGGCCTCGAAATTTACTTGACCAGAACAGATAAGGATACTGCTGACACTCGCATCCTCAGGCTCCCACTAGCCTCCTCAAGCTCCCACTAGCCTCCTCAACGTTATGATTCTGCCACAGCACCTTCACTAAGGGGATAGACTTTTTTTGAAGGACCTTTAAATCGCGATCCAGAATCTGAACTGGCTCTTCCTTAAAGGTCAAGTCTGGCCTAACCTCAATCTCCTCAATAGGGATAATATGCGAGGGGTCAGAATAATAGCGTCTCAACATCAAGACGTGAAACACATCATGAATATGGTCTAGCTCTGGAGGTAACTCCAACTAATAAGCGACCAGTCTTACTCGTTTCAGAATCTGGTATGGCCCAATAAACCTAGGGCTCAAATTACCCTTGCAACCCAACCTCAGGACCTTCTTCCATGGTGAGACCTTCAAAAACACAAAGTCCCTCAAAGAATACTCAATCTCACGTCTCTTCAAATCAATATAAGAATTTTGCCTGTCAGAAGCTGCCTTTTGACGATCCCTAATCAGTCGAACCTTATCCTCAGTCTTGAAAACCAACTCAGGACCTAACACTCGTCGCTCACCTAGCTTAGTCCAACACAAAGGAGTATGACACTTACGACCATACGGAGCCTTGTAAGGTGTCATCTAAATACTCAACTGAAAGTTGTTATTATAGGCAAACTCGGCTAGCGGTAGATAGTCCTCCTAACTGCCTCGAAAATCAATCATGTAGCTCCTCAACATATCCTCTAGTATCTGAGTCACCCTCTCAAATTGGCCATCTGTCTGAGGATGGAACGCAGTACTGAAGTCCAATCTAAAACCCAAAGCCTCATGCAATTTCCCCCAAAATCGCGATGTGAAGCAAGGATCCCTATCAGAGACAATCGACACCGGTCCCCCATGCAGTCTCACTATCTCAGAGATATAAAGCTTTTTCAGCTTCTGAAGTGAATAATCAGTATGAATCGAAATGAAGTGCACTGACTTGGTCAATCGATTCATGATGACCCAAACAAAATCCTTCTTAGTGGGTGTCAAGGGTAACCCACTAATAAAGTCCATCGTCACACGTTCCCACTTCCAAAGAGGAATCTTAATCGGCTGCAGCAAACCTGAAGGCAATTGGTGTTCAGCCTTAACATGCTGGCATGTCAGACATCTAGCCAAAAAATCGATAACTTCCCGTTTTAGTCTTGGCCACTAGTACAACTCACGGAGATCCCGGTACATTTGTTTCCGCCAGGATGCATACCATAAGGGCTATTATGCGCATTTCTCAATATAGACTGCCTCAGATAAGAATCATTCAGTACATATATTCGGCCTCGGAAACACAATACCTCTTCAGAGTTCAACCCAAAATCCGTGGTGCTACCACTCCCAATCTGTCTGAACCGAAGACCCAAAGACTCATCCTCCAACTGTTTACCCTTAATCTGCTCAATCCATGTCGGCTTAACCTGAAGCCCGGCTAATAGGCTACCATCATCAAATAAACTAAGGTGAGCAAACATCACCCTTAGATCAGTCATAGCTCTACGGCTCAAAGCATCGGCCACCACATTAGCTTTTCCAGAATGGTACTTAATGGTGCAGTTGTATTCCTTAAGCAGCTCGATCCATCTACGTTGCCTAAGATTCATCTTCTTCTAGGTAATGAAGTACTTAAGGCTCTTGTGATTAGTGTAGATGGTACACTTCTCATCATACAGATAATGCCTCTATATTTTCAGTGCAAAAACCATAGTGGCCAACTCCAAATCATGCGTTGGGTAATTCACTTCAGGAGTCTTGAGCTGACGAGATGCATATGCAACCACCTTACCATCCTGCATCAGCACACAACCCAACCTAACATGTGATGCATCACTGTATACCATATAGTCTTTACCAGACTCAGGCTATATCAAAACAGGAGCTTGAGTCAGAACAGTCTTAAGCTTCTCGAAGCTTTCTTACTGTGCATCAGTCCACACAAAATGAACTCCCTTACACAGAAGCTTAGTTAACGGAGCTGTGATCAAGGAGAATCCTTCTACAAAGTACCGATAGTAACCCTCCAACCCTAGAAAGCTGCGGATCTCAGACACATTCTTTGGCTGTTTCCAATCCAACACTGCCTGAATCTTAAGAGGATCAACTCGTATCCTCTTAGCATAAACTACATGTCCCAAAAATGTCACTTCTCGTAGCCAAGACTCACACTTGCTGAACTTCGCATACAACTGTTTCTTACAAAGAATCTGTAGTACCACTATCAGATGCTCATCGTGCTCGTATTCAGACTTAGAATTCACCAAGATATCATTAATGAACACCACTAAAAACTGATCTAGGTAGGGCTGGAATACTCGGTTCATCAAGTCCATAAATGTTGCTAGTGCATTAGTCAAACCGAAGGGCATCACTAGGAACTCATAGTGACCATAACGAGTCCTAAATGTCGTCTTATACACATCAGCTCCTTAACTCGTAATTGATGATAACCCAAACGTAGATCAATCTTGGAAAACACATAAGCCCCTCTGAACTGGTCGAATAAATCATCAATCCTCAGAAGTGGATAGTTATTCTTAATGGTTAGCTTATTTAATTGTCGGTAGTCGATACACATCTTTATTGTCCCATCTTTCTTTTTCACAAACAACACAGGTGCTCCTCACGGAGACACACTGGGATAAATGAACCCACGATCCAAAAATTCTTGAATCTAAACCTTAAGCTCCGTAAGCTCCTTCAGTGCCATTCAATAGGGGCCAATAGACACTGGAGCTATGCCCAAAATAAGCTCGATCCCAAATTCCACTTCTTGGCAGGAAGGCAAATCCGATAGTTTCTCAAGAAAGACATATGGAAAATCCCTCACAGTTCTGATGTTCTTTCCAGAAGAATCCCTAGAATCAGAAACACTTATATAGGCCAAAAACGTCTCACACCCTTTTTGAACCAACTTTTTCGCTATCAACGCAGAAATCGCATTAGTCAGAAAATCTCGTCGTTCCTCAATAACAACTACCTCGTCATCCTCCTCGATTCTTAGAACGACCCTCTTGGTCATACAGTCCAGACTTACTCGGTGCTTGACCAACCAGTTTATCCCCAAAATTAAATCGAACTCCTCGAACGGAAGCTCCATCAAATCCGCCAAAAATACTTTCCCTTGGACCTCTAACGGAACGTCTCTATACAATTTGCTAACTCGGATAGATTGCCCCAAAGGACTCACAACAGTTACCCCACTAGAAATATCCTCAACCAGAATCCCTAAATTTTCAGATACAGTGCTAGCTACATAGGAGTGTGTAGAGCCTATGTCTATCAATGCAAGATAAAGTACATTGTAAATTAAAAACGTACCCGTGATGACGTCCCGAGTATCTTTGTCCTCTCGTTGACGAGTAGCATAAACAAGAACGACCTATCTCACCTCAGTTTTTCCAGCATCTCTACCCGGTGCTCTCTGTCCACGGCTCATGCCGTTACCACTTCTAGCCTGATCAGGACCCCTAGGTGGCTGTTGAACTACCCTCGGCAACTGCGTAGTTCCAGAACCCTGAGCTTGCATCTGATCGACCCTCAACGAACACTCACAAATGTGGTGCTCAGTAGACCCACATCTCAAATATGCCACAGTCGTCTTCCAACATTTTCCCAAATGGCGTCTACCACAATGCCCACAAGACAAGTTCTCAGTAGGTGCAATAAGGGCCCTAACTCTAACTGGCCCATCAGATATGGCCTTTTTCGTAGGCCTCAGCATAGAACTCGAGGGCTTCAAATCCCTCTTATTTCTAACTCTCTCTATCTCTTTTTTGGCGCTCAATGCGCTTCACCTCCTCGGCGATCTTCGCCTTCTCTACTAGTGCTGAAAAGTCACTCTCCCTTTGTGAAGCTATCAGAACTCTCAAACTGTCCCTGAGTCCATCCTCGAAGTGGACACAATGCTCATATTCAGTCGCAACCATGCCTCGCGCATAACGGCTCAATCTCAGAAACTCGGCCTCATACTCGGCCACTGAACGATCCCCTTGCATGAGAGTCAGAAACTTACGTCTTCTAGTGTCGATATAGCTTGCCCCCATATATTTACCTTGGAAACCAGACTTATAGAAATTCCATGTCAGTCGTTCGGGCTGAGTGCCATCTTTAACAGTCAGCCCCTTTTAATTTCTGTTCAGGGGTAAAGTTCAAATCGTCCATGATTCTTTCAGTGGCCTCCATCCAGTACTCAGCCACGTTAGGGGGGACCCCAGTGACACCCCTAAATAACTCAGCCCCGTTGGACCAGAGTCATTCCATAACCGACCCTCGGCCCCTAGATCCAGTGTTGGGCCCAACGACCCTCTCTAATATCCTCAGCATAGCCTGGGACAAGGCGTCGTCCTCGGCCATGCGATCTTGAGACCCATTCTCAGTCGTAGGTGACACCGGCATCTCGCTCATGTCTAAATTAGGCTACTGTCAGATGTCAAAGACTCAGCTCGAGTCCCTCTACGACCCCTTTCACGGCCTCTAGTATCCCGTCTACGGATACCTCTTGCGCTCATCGTAGATTCGAAGCTTATCTGTATTAACAATTTTATGAATCAGTTACAGTTTTGATATTTATTAGCAGATATTTTATGCCAACAGTAGTAGAAATTTAAAGTTTGTTATCGCGGATCACAGTCTTTATCAGTTTTCCCTACAGTCTTAGAGCACACTAACTATAGTATTTTCATAGTATACTAATAGTATTTTCAGATAAAACTTATCAAAGTTTCAGAACACTTACAGAGTCGGCGCCGGAACCTCAGTTACCACATATTTAGTCAAATCATTTAAAATTATTTGTAAATCAGTTATTTGAAACCAACCTTTCCAAAATCCACAGTCGAGTTTTGCAACCTGGCTTTGATACCACTAAATGTAACACCCCAAACCCTGCCTAGACGTTATGGCCAAATTTAGCGAAGCCACATGGAATGGATTTTGAAATCGAGCTTGACACGTTAAAAACCATTCCATTTAAGTAGCTTTTATTTAATTTGAAAGAACGTGATCTAGGTGTTTTTCCTCAAAACTTGTCTTTTAAGTGGAAGCTTTTGTTACCAACTAATTTAGGAAAAAACATTTTTATTTATGAAAATCTTAGTTTTTAGAGAAAAATTGTGTTATGTTGAGTTGTAGCTTAAAGATCCATAAAAAACAGTATAAAGTCCCAAATTTAAAACCAAACAGTACAAGTCCAAATTTTACATCAAACCCCCAAATAAGTAATAAAATTTGAATTTTTTTGGAAAATAGTCTAAAATTCATGTGTGGCCACTGTCGAGTCCTCCGTTGTATCGATCCGTCAAGTCTGGGGATTACCTGTACAGATTAAACAGAAAGGGTGTGTTTCGCAAACTCAGTGTGTAATCCCCACAAAAAGTCATGCATACAGTTGCACATTAGAATACATTCATTTACAGTCCGGGCCTCAGCCCATTACAAAAATCAATTTGGGCCTTAGCCCATTTAGATACAATTTCAGAATTATATTAGGGCCTTGGCCCATGTCAGAAACAGAATGCAGATACAGCAAATCAGAATCCTACCCACCAGCCTCTACACACCATCCCCATCCAGCTCTACACACCATGTGGGGATTAAATCAACCCACCCATCCCTACATACCATGCTGTACCCAAATGCGGAACATAATCAGAATATTGCAGCTGAGCTGCCAGATAACAAGCTTAAGAGCCTTTCAAACGCTTCCTCCAAATAACATCAACCCACCCCATGCAATGCAACATAGCATAAATGACATGCAAATATGCTAATAACAGAACATCCATGCAGTTTAGTACAGATATCATGCTCAGTCAGACACCAATAAAATTAGGTCACATAATTAGGGGTCTAAGTAAAGCTTACCGACCCTACAGTAGGTCCATAGTCAACTGGGGCGACCCATGCAACCTTACAGAATATTTCAAAAAAATGGACTCACACGCTTATGTGGCCTGCCCGTGTGGACCCACACGGCTCAAATTGGCCTTGCCCATGTGAAGCCCAGAATCCCACACATTCATGTGGACTACCTGTGTGTCTCACACGACATACCTGGCCACCACATGATCGTGTCATGCGCGCACGTCCTGGCTCGTCGATCACACGATCGTGTCCCCTTACACAGCCTACCACACAGGTGACTACACGCCCATGTGGCGTTGACAAAACACTTTTTTGGCTTTCACTGAATCTTATTTTCTACATTTTTGGGTACACACCTGATACGATTTTGTAGCAAATGCAATCCCGAGCACTCCAGAACCTGAATACAACATGCCAAACACAGATTAAGCGATTGATTTCAAAATTCAACCAACGAAACAATCGAAACCCTACTTACCACCGACGAGGAAACTTCGTTAATTCTTACTAAACCGAAGCAACCAACTCACTGCTCATGACGTTCATCTACACCATTAATCATAATAATAGTTAGATTCTAAATCGATTACTAAAAACCTATTACAATGAACAGAATTAGAGGACTTACCTATTCCGCACAAGTGTAAGACTCGTTGTTAAACGAAAAGATGAAGTTGAGAACAAAAAGAAAAGGAAAAGAGAGAAAAACAAAAAGAAAAATTCGGCAGAATAGTAGAGGATCACGTCAAAAAAATTGAGAGGGAGAGAGAGACGAAATTTTTCAGAACAAAGCGAAAAGAAAAACTGAGGGTAATTCACGTAACCTCCCCTTAATCCCTCAAATTTCTCTACTACCCCACTAACTACCACGACTCAGACTTTCCATTTGACCGAAACTCTATCAGTCCACCGAGCAAAAAATATAACACCCTTACCAGAGTAGGGATTCTAACACAAGACCTTCAACAAAATAACACTCCACTTAACCACTAGACCAACAGGCCCATTCTGAGATGAATTTACAAGCAATTAAATATAAGCCTGCTGAACTAGCATAAGGCTTAATTCCAAAATAACCAAAATTGCTAAAGGTAATGCTTGAACTTGGGACCTCTCACACATACCCAAAACACTTAACCACTGAAGCAGATGCACAATTATGTCAATTAATAGTAAAATCAAAAACCTAAAATTTAGGGCATTACAAAATTTGATATTGTTCCCTAGTTTCTGCTGCATTGCAAAGGAACCATTTTTGAAAAACAAATTGATAAGGCAATTAAGTTCCCAAAATGACATGAAAATGGTTTTTTGCTGCATTAGTTCAACATCAAGTTTTTACAAAGAAGAGTGACAAGCAAACAAATTTTTTTCTTAAACAACACTATTAATAATAAAATGAGTCTTAAGTATAGATTATCTAATAAAAGAACTCTTTTAAACTAACTTAAGTGAAAATACAGTTTTTCTCTAAAATGAGTTTATTTAAAGTCTTCAAAAGTAATGTAAGTTAGCATAGCCATTTCAATGGCTAATGTAGCCTTCTCAATCTAGCCATAACGTCTAGGCCGAGTTAGGGAGGTTACATAGATACCTCACTGATTTGATATATTTTTATTTGCACGATTTATACTCTAAATATTCGCACATTTGAAGGCCATCATCATGCCATGGATCCCAAGCGCTTTTTTGTTATTTTTGTTTCTTGTGACATTTGTGGCACTACGGTGTAATTCATGTTAATCATGATATGAGCATTTCGATGCTAGTGATTAGCACTTCGATGCATCTCATGTTTTCTCATGATATTGTTATGCGTATCCTTCATGGTTTTCTATTGTTTACTCAAGGCGTCCATGTAAGAAAAAGGTAAGTAAAGATCGTGGAAAGAAAAAAGATTGAATCATGAATAAGCTAATAAAATTCGTGGTAAGTGGATCCTAAAGTCTATTTCATGTTTATAAAATCTAGTGATAATGGAATCTTGGTAATTTGGCTATATTAAAAAAGATTGTGAAAATTTGTGTTAACAATGAATTAAAGTATTAAATAGATATTATATGTTAAATTCAGTTATAGTAGAATTCATATCAGTACTTACTCAGCTTTTGTGAAGCTTAACGTGTTGTTTCTAACGCGTAGTGTGCAAATAATACTTTGGAGGAAAAAGAGTTCAAATAAGCTAGATGGATCACATCTCATCTTTAATAAGGTATGGGTTAATAATTATGAAGTTAAATTATGTGATTAGAGTGGCATGTATATGTTGGATCTAGTGTCCTAGGTGTAATATATTCGTTTTTATACTTGTATTTCTCGAAAAAATTGTCTTAATAATAATATTCATTAATTACATTAATATCCTTTATATATTGTCCTCAATGTTTTTGAATGCAAATAAAAATGGAAGCAGATATTGACTCACTGATTATCTAATGTTTAAGTAATACTAAGCGGTATTACGTGCTTGGATCGTAATACGAAAATACAACTTGTATTAGTAAATGAACACAAACATGTCCTTAGTCTAATTGGAAATGAGCAAACCCCTTGAAAAACTAATATGTGATCTATCAAGTCTAATTGGGGAGATTTTTTGTCTTGGGCATCGAAGAAGATGAATCCCAGAAGATAGAGACATATATGTGACTGACTAGATCGATAGTTCATCGAACAAGACCCAAGTAGAATAAATCCTAGATCCATTTATGGATTTATTCACTTGTGACATTTACAGCATGGCATACTTTAATCTTGAGTGGATGATGGACTATGTATAAGTGACTTGTATACTTTGAAATAAGTAAAAGCCTAAGTTCTAATAGATAAGGAATCAAAAGTTGGTTCATTGGGTATACGACTTCTATAGTATGTAGCACCATTCATAATAGTGGAATTCATAGCACTAGAAATGAGTAAATGATATCTTCTCATTGGCATTACATGATATATAAAAAGTAAACATCGTCACCAGTCGTTTGTCTTTGTGATAAATGACTTAATTACTATTTGATAGTAATTGACTTTTCATGAAGAAAGATACAATGGTTACCATGAGATAAAATAGTTTGGGAAAACAGGTTTATCCCTAAAGATATGCTATGAGGGTAACACATTGATGACAAGGTCATTGGACAAGCACTAATTCAATAGCTTTCATAATGCTATGTAACTAGGGAGAGCTTAGTCACAATACTATAGTGGAATGACTTCGTGATTAAATGAGTTTATAATTAATAAGCGAAAAGCTAGAACTTAATTATAAATCATTTGAGCCCTAATTATATATGTCCAATTAGTCCCTCCGCTAGCTTATTGAAACCAAAAATAAATTGAATAAAGAATCAAATGAACATAAATGGATGAAAATGATAAAGTTAAAGAAATGAGTAACATTTGCAAATGAATGTGTTTTCTCACTCAGTATAGAAATGACTTGAGAATTAGTTTTAGTTTTTTGAATTATTATTTAATTAAATAATTGAAGTTCAAAAATTAAATTAAATTAATTAGTCATTGTGAACCCATTGAATATGGAAATTAAATTTATTTCATTATAGATTTTTTTATGGTAAAGCTCCATGACTTTAACGGAATTAAATTGAGTTGAGAAAATAATTTAATTAGAAATTTCATTTATCTAATTAAATAAATTCATAAATAATATTTATTATTGGAAATAGAAAATATTTATTAAGTTGTATTAAATTATAAAGTGTTAGGTTAAAATTTCAGGAAGCACATATAACTGGACCCAATACAAGAGAGGTCTAAATCCTCTCATACAAGATGAGATGGGTGGAAACCGTATAAGTGTTACAAGGGTGTGCTACCCACCCATTCTACTTAGAGTAGAATATTATTTTTGATTAAATAAATATTATTTGTATTTTACTAAATCAATTAGGATTCTCCTATCTTTCCCTATAAATAGATTGCACTAGTAGAGATATTAACATATGTTTCATACAAGTTCCAAATATTGTTATTTTTCCAGAATTTTGTGAGAATTTATTTTCTAAGAATAAATTCTATTTTTTGGGAAATACAATTCTACTAGTTTTTATTAAGAGAAACTTACTTTCCTATTGAAAGTAATAAATCGTTTCGAGTTCTTTATTCAATTCGTGCCCACACTCGAAGAAATTCATAGTATAATAATAGTGGAGAAGGTCATTTTATGGAAACCCGAGAATGCCTAGGATCTGTCTTTATAACACCCGTTACCCGTATTCGACGCCGGGACAAGGTTCGAGGCGTTACGGGCTTAAACATAAACATTCATACACACCGGGCCATAAAATTTGGTCCAAACCAAATTCATCCAATCACATGCCTATCGTCCCTTATACGAGCCCACGAGGCCTAAAACATACGTTGGGAGTGGTTCGGGACTAAACCGAAAACTTTTGGAACTTTTACTACACTTAGAAAATTTTCATACTTTGGAGAGTCACACACCAGTGTGGGTAGGCCATGTGGTCATACACACGCCCGTGTCCTAAGTCCGTGTAACTCTCTGTTTATGATGTTATGCACAATTTGGGGTCATAGGCCAAGTCACACGCCCATGTCTCAGGGTCGTGTCCTTCACACAGTTGAGACACACGGTCGTGTATCTGCCCGTGTGGCCAAGAAAATGGATATTTACCAAGGCATTTGCCACCCTCATTTGCACACTCACATACACAATTTCAATGGAACTTAACATGGCACAATTAAGCTACCAACACAACCATAATCAAGGCTTAAACATATCAAAACAATTATTACTGTTCATAACAAAACTGTCCACTTGAGTCATAGTCACTAAATTATTTATATCTTGAGCTATAGAACTCTAAATTAAAATCCGCTTGATTTTACCAAAACTAGACTCAAATATCTTCCTACCATAAAATTTCCAGAATTTATGGTTCAGCCAATAAGTACAGTTAATACTTCAAATTCGTCGTTGTTCTGCTGTTTGACAGTTTTGACCTTTCTTCACTAAAGATTAATTATCTTTTAGTACGGGATTTGGATGATGTTCCCATTTATTTCTCTTGAAATTATACTCATTAAGAAATTAAACATATAAATTTTAACCCTCAAGTATTTTTATACAATTTTTAATGATTTTCCAAAGTCAGAACAGGAAACCCAAAATCATTCTGACCTTATCTCACAAAAATTCAAATATCTCATAAAATGAAATTCTTTTGCTTATATTGTTTCTTCTATGTAAAACTAGACTCAATAGGATTTAATTTCATATTTTATTCAACCTCTAATTCAATTTCCACAATGTTTGGTGATTTTTCAAATTTGTACTACTACTGCTGTTCAAAACTGTTTTAATGCTAATTTACTCTTTCATGATTCCCTTGTACTTTCATTAACATACCATTATAAACCACATCAGAAAATGACATTGGCATAGGCTTATGAGTAATTAATATGCTTGCAACCCATTAGCCAATATAAACCAATTTATATGGCTACATACCAAATCAAATCCTTAGTCATTACAAGCCAATGCATTTGGCCATATCATAGTGACACATACACGAAATGACTAAGTCCATATACATGCCATAGACATAACATACTTACATTCACTTATACCCCAAATGATAGCTTGATAGTGTGATAGAAGCTCTGACGATCTCCAACCCAAGCTAGCTAAATAAACCTATAAGAGGTGGGAAAGAAAAGGGGAGTAAGCTTCAAAGCTTAGTAAGTTCATATGTAAATAAGAACAACTATTAGCATTTATTTGCTTTATACATCCATGATGATAGTATTATTACAATTTGCATTAAATCCCATGATTACCACTTACTCATTCATAATGCTTACTCTTTTATCTTACACACACTAATTATATTGTCTTGTCATTAGGCTAGCAACCTTAATCTCCCCATTATAGCACATCACATTATTAACAAGTTATTTCAATTTTCTTAACAACACGCACATCATTTACAAGTAATTATAATTTCAACATATAGTTTAACAATCTTTCACATATCTATTGCATCACAACTTAAGTATATATATCGTACTATATCCCAACTCAATTAAGCTCATAAGCCTAACACATGATTATTTTCAAATCTTATTATACATCCATTTATCATAATTGTAGATCATTAGTCACATGACTATCAATATTTCACAAGCATAACTTTCTCATATGCATTCTTACCACATATACATAGTATACCGAGACCTTTACTCATGGGTTATAAGTACATACCTGTACTAACTCATGGCACATTCTCATATGTTCTCATCATTGACTTACTTGTCACATAATTCACTGATTTACCCGTTGAACACTTGGAATAATATTGAATACACGGAAAGCTTGCACATAATGCCTCATAGTAGCCACTTGCTACCTCATATCAAATATCACACATTGATCGCTTTCGAGCTAATCACGAGCCTGCTCACACAAGCTGACAGTCAGGGCGTAACTACTCGAGCTGCTCACACAAGCTGACAAGTACCCGCAACACATGCCGAGTAACCCAACCACCAGTAGAACGTACAAGACTAGCACCCAAATTCACATAATCACATATACATAAAATTTCATGAGCTCATAATCTCATAGTTCCTAATGACATGTCACATTGTATCCTACATTATCCCTAAGGTTCAAACGGGATTTTCTCGATAACTCGTATTCGTCGAACTCGTTCACAATGTCATTCTTATTGACCATAAAGTCGTTCATACACACGTCATAATAATTAAACATAGAAACTCATACATTAATAAATCGTTAAAACATGATTTAACATTTCATTATTTACACATGAACTTACCTCGACACCAAAAATAGCAAAGAGGGACCTAATCGTCAATTACTCGTTTTTCCCTCATTCTAGGTCTGAACCTCGTTTTCGTTGATCTATAACATCACATTTAGCTTATTTATTAGTCACATTATTCATTGTGACCCAGAATCATATTATGGAAAAATTATATTTTTTCCCCTAAACTTTTTCATATTTACATTTTTTCCCCTAGGCTCGTAAAATGAAATTTATTCAATTTATTTGTACTTTAAGCCTAGCCGAACCATTTTCATAACTATAAAAGCCCACAATTTCCACTAGAACACACTTTTACTACATATTTTATAACTTTTACAATTTACTCCTTTTAAGCATTTTCACCGAAAATCACTTAGCAAAAGTTGTTTCTCCAAACATAAACATGAATAATCTACCATTAAACATCAAAATGCACAAATTTCTAACATGTTTCAAAACCTATACCTTCATCATAACTCAAATAAATGGTAGAAATAGGTAGATCTTGTTACGAGGATTTCAAAAACGTAAAAATCATTAAAAACGGGGCAAGAACGGACTTACAGTAAGTTGGAAGCTTGAAAAACCCTATTCATGGTTTCCCCTTGTGAAATTCGGCCATGGGGTTGAATATGGATAAAAATTAGCTTTTAATTTTGTTTTTAATTCATTTTAGTTACTAAATGACCAAAATGCCCCTAAGTTAAAAATATTCTATTTTTCCTATTTCATGTCCATTTTTGTCCAAAAAATTAACCAATGGTCTAATTACCATTTAAGGACCTCCAATTTAAAATTTCATAGCAATTAGACACCTCTAGCTTCTAGAACTCAAGTTTTATACTTTTTACAATTCAGTCCTTTTGACTAAATTGAGTGCCCAAACGTCGAAATTTTCATAAAATCATTCTGTGAATTTGTAGACCATAAAAATATAATAAAAATAATTTTTTTCTTTTTAGATTTGTGGTCACTGTTCCAACTAGGCCTAAAATCGGGTTGTTATAGTCTTGCACAAATCACAGGGTTTTTCAAGAAAATTTTATTTCTATAAATATCACAAACTGGCTTAATTTTAAAAATTTTAATTTTCTACTATGAATGAAATTTTTTTTAACCAGATTTTTCTAATAGTACATAGGTAAATAGAAGTGTGTATAATAGCATGCAAGTTTTTAATGAACCCTAAGAAAATTATTGGTAATGGTTTTGACTTGATTTTAGGTGTTTTGGTCAATGATTGAAGTCATTGTGGACAATTTAGTATGGTTTAAGAGTGTTTTAAAGCATATTTTTCAGGTCTATTTTCCCGGGTCTCGAGACATAAAAACTTCGAAGCTAAAATTCTACATCAATAGATCCTTGTCTCAATACATACATGACTTTGTTTGAAGACAAAACTTCCATTATCTCAATTCTACAGCAATAGGTCCTTACCTTAAAACTTCGAAGGAAGTTTTTAATGAAACATAAGAAAATGATTGGTAATGGTTTTGACTTGATTTTAGGTGTTTTGGTCAATGATTGAAATCATTGTGGACAATTTAGTATGATTTAAGAGTGTTTAAAAGCATATTTTTTAGGTCTATTTTCTTGGGTCTCGAGACATAAAAACTTCAAAGGTAAAATTCTACAGCAATAGGTACTTGTCTCAAGACATACATGGCTTTGTTTGAAGACAAAAGTTCCATTATCTCAAGACTTATACTCATTTATCTTGAGACATGACAACTTCGAAGCCAAATTTGTATAGTGCCATGACAATGTCTCGAGACGTCCAGGTCTAGGTATCGATACATATGGACCATAATTGAAATTTTTTAGTTGGGCTAAATGGGACTCGAAATGAATTTGATATGCAATTAAAATTTATTGTTAGTCTAAGTATGTTCCTAAAAGTGTGATATGACCTTGATAAAACTTCAAATTATAAGTATTTAATATTGTAAAAGAGTTTTCTGTGTTAAGTATAACATTCGTTGCTCTAATTTTTTAGGCTGAAGGGTGTTACTAATCATGTCAGAAATGTAATACTCAAACATCTTTTCTGGTAAGAATTTTGAGGATAAAAATTCCTTTAGGGGGAGAGTTGTAATAGCCTATTTTTAGTGAAACTGGAACAATGGTTTTGGGACCACAAATCTAATGATTAAATTATTATTTTATTATTCTTTTAATGTCTATTGAATGTTAGTAATGTCGTATAAAAATTTCGTTAAGAAATTTTGATGTTTGCATGTTTAATTACGTAAAAAGGACTAAATCATAAAAAGTGCAAAAAATATAGTTCTATTAATAAAAAGGGTCAATTGGCTATGAAACTTAAATGTCAGTGGACTTGGATGGTAATTAGACCATTTATAATGTTAGTGGACAAAGATGGGCATGACTTAAGTGTTTTATTTAGTTAATTAACAAGGTTATAAAAAGTAATCTAATAATTAAATTAAAGTAAAAATAACATAAAACAAAGATATCATCTTCCTTAGTTTATGTTTCCATTGAAAATTAGAGAAATGAGAAACCATAGCTAGGGTTCTTCATTCGGCCAAGTTCTCCCTTAGCATGTATGTGATTTTTGAGCTTGTTTTTAATGATTTTTATGTTTTCGGGATCGTTATAGCTTAATCTAGCTAGCCCAAGGATCAATTTGCAAAATTGTTAAAGACTTAGGGTTTTTCCATGAATGTTCTTGCATGATTCTTTATGTTTAATGGAAGATTATGAGTCCTTGTTGATAGACAAACTAGTTTTGTAAAGTGATTTTGGATGAAAATGACATTTAGGAACATGTTTATGAAAACGATGAAAGTTCATGGTAAATTTGTGAAATGATGATTTTTATAGATTGATATAGGTCCTTAGAGAAATCAGCTAGCTTGAGAAAATAATGAAAATGTTTAAATTTCAATTTATGAGCTTAAGGACTAAATTATAAAAAGTTAAAATGTTAGGGGCAAAATAGTAGTTTTGTAAAGTATGAAATATGGACTGAATTGAATAATAGAAGTATTAAATGGATTGAATTTGTATATTTATATCAATATACACCACATACAGACTTAGATAGGGGAAAAGCTAAAACCTCGGATTAATCGACTTCGTTTTTATGCCCTAATTGTCGAGGTAAGTTCGTATGAATAAAAATCATTTTAATGCTATTTTTTAATTATATGTTATTATGTTAGTTTTCATATAATTGAATTATGAATATCCAACAATGTCATGACTGTTATCGATTCTTGGTCGAACCTTAGGAATTTGTAGGATACAAATGACATGTCATTCGAGATTTCATGTTTCGGATGCTGGTCTTGAATGTCCTACTGATGGCTAAGGTCCTGCATTTTTTGTAGATACTCCACAACTCATCTGAGCAGCATCATGTAGCTTACATTCTTATCCACAGCTCGTGTGAGCAACGATGTAAAGGAAAGGTATGGTTATACATTAAGCACACTTCATGTGAGCTTTCCCAAGTATCCGATGATATTCTAAATAGTTCAACGGGCATGAAAAGGAAAGGAACAGTAAGTATTCAAATGAACTATATCATGTAATTATGAAATGGATTGAAATTGTATGCTTCAATGGAAGTATGCTTATGTTAAAGAAAATGATGAATTTAAATAAAGTATGTTCATGTATAATGGCTTACCTTATGTTAAATTCAAATGAATTATATTTGAATGCATTAACATGTGTTGTTGATGGTGCTTAGGCTTGTGCCAAGCTTGTGGTTGGATAATATTATGATTAATTTTAATGTTATATTGAAATGGTAAGTTATGTTCATATTTTACAAACTTACTAAGCGTTATATGCTTACGTAGTTTTCTTTCCTATGTTTTATAGATAATCAGAAGCTGAATCGGTTTGGAAGCTTGTCCGAGATCTATCACACTATCCAGCATAAATATCGATAGTTTTTGATGTTTTGGCCAAGGTTATAAAGGCATGTATAGGTGAACTTTTATTGGTATCTAGTTTATGATTTTGACATGTATAAGTTGTTTTGGTACCATTTGATGTTGGTGGAATGTGATGTATAATACAAACGTAGAGGTAAATAAATGTTCTAGGTTATTTTTATTCTTTTATCTAAGAGAAGAGTTGTAACACCCCTAACCCATATCCAACACCAGATTAGGGTTATGAGGCATTACTGGACACATCGAAACATTTCGTAATCACTTTACAATCAAAAGTCAAACATCGTCATGTTATGATCAAACATAAACATTGAGTCCCTTTCTTAGGTCAATGAGACCATAAACATACATTAGTGAGATGTTGGGACTAAACCGAACACATTCGCAAATTTCATCACATAGAAAATTTTTCCATTCTGTTGAGGTCACACGTCCCTATAACTAGGCCGTGTGTTTCACACGAGCACCAGACACACCCTTGAAACCCAACCGTGCCAAAGTAGAGCTTATATACTGTCTTTTCCCCATGGCTAACAGACATGTCCATGTGCTATGGCCGTGTGGTTCTTAGCTAGCTACTGACTTAAGCCCACGGCCAACAGACACACCCGTGTTCTATGGTCGTGTGGTACAATGCAGGCTTGGTTTAAGTCAAATTACCACCCCTTTTTGGGTCAACCTACAAGCATGGAAACAAGCATATATATACAATACAATCAACCAATTTTTCATGCTAAAACACATATCATTCATGCCATAATATTATCAACCATTTACATACTTATAAACCTTACCTATTTATAATGAACATAATGTAAGATTATATCAAATCATCATATAATATCATTCCATGAATTCACCACACTTACCATTTTCTTTATCCAACTAAGCATACTACAATTTCAAATTAACATCACATATCATAAACCATTATCAACTAAGAGTTTAAACACAAATTAGCCAATTCACATGGCTAAATATATATACATCACAAAACATACTTCCACAACTACTAGCTTATACATGCCATACTTTAAATATATATACATTTTTAAAATTACCAAAACTAGCTTCAATATTTACAAAACAATTCAAACACACATCCACAGTAAGCTTTCAAAAGCTTAGTAAGCTCGTACTCAAATCATCAACATTATATGAAACATATGAGTATTTGCACAATGTCAATCCATAAGATCATATGAACTTAATGAAATTCACATACATAATATCATCTACCACTTAGGTATCATACGTACCTGGATCTTACCGTACTTATTCACTTTTCTACTTACCTCTTATTGAAGGTTATAAGACTTTCCATAGCTTATTCGTATTTTAAACATCCGCACACATAGTGCTATAAGGTTAGCCGAAGCTAGAATATTTCCGCACACTTAGTGCCATCTCAAATAACCGAGACTAAGTCGGTATCTCACACTTAGTACCTCAAGTAGCCGAAGCTAGTTTAAATCGCACACTTAGTGCCAAAATTAATTTAAATCGTACACTTAGTGCCAAAGCTTTCGATTCATCATCATATACATTCAGCTCTACTATTTAAACATCTATGTATAATCAAAATAGAAATTTGTACTAATAATGCAATATTCTACGTACGAACTTACCTCGTACTCGAAGTTGTCGACTTGAACGTTTATTCTACCATCTTCGACTTCCCTCGGTCTAAATCTGAATTCCTCTTTTCTTGATCTAAATGTATTCAAAATTAACCCTTTTATTCACCAAATCATTCAAAACAATCCATATATACACAATTAGGGCATTTTGCAAACTAGCCCTCACATTTTCACATTTTGACACTTTAGTCCTTATTTCACAAAATCACAAAATACACAAAATTTCTTTGCTCACATGCCTAGCCGAATATTCATAGTTTTCATATAAGCCCTCACATTTCATTTGTTTCACATTTTAGTCCCTCAAAATAACATTTTTTACAAATTACCCAATTTACTCAATTTCATCAAAAATTCAAAGACAACATATGTCAACCAAAAACATACCTTTCAGAATTCATCAACTAACATCACAAAGCTTATAGTTTCATCAATGGCATAACTAAAAATCATCAAAAAAATCAAAAATTGAGACATGGGCTTTATAGTACACTAAGCAACAATCACAAAAACGTAGAAATTATCAAAAATCGATCAAAAATTATACCTCAATAAAGCTTTAACCTAGGCGAACCCTTAAGGCTTATTTTTCTTTTATTTTCTTTGTATTTTTGAAAAGAACAAGGATGATAATGGCTTTGTTTCATGTTTTATTTTATTTTAATTACTTAAATATACATTTTCCCAAATTACCCTTACATCAAAACATTAATATGCCATCCACTAATGTCCACTATTGTCATTTAATCATAACTTTGGTCAAATAACTACCTAAGGACCTCACAATTATAAAGCCAAGTCAATTAAGCACTTTTAACATCTAGCACACAGCTTTTACCTTTTTTATTACGTCCTTTTTGCAAATTAATCACACAAACAGTTAAATTTTTACACAAGATTTTTACACATGTCAATTTACTTATAATAGACATGGAAAATAATATTAAAATATTTCTCTAACTCAAATTTGTGGTCCCAAAACCACTATTCCGACTAGGGTCAAAATTGGACTGTTACAATTCTCCCCCTTAGGGATTTTCGTCCCGAAAATCTTACCATTAAACAGATCTGGATACTATTGTCTCATAACATCTTCAGACTCCCACATGGCCTCTTCAACACCATGTCGATGCCACATCACTTTAATTAACTAAATTTTCTTATTTCGTAACTTTTTAACCACTCGCGCTAAGATTTGGATCGACTTTTCTTCGTAAGTCATATTAGACTGAATTTCGATCTCAAACGGAGGAATTACATGTGAAAGATCAAATCTGTATCGTCGAAGTATTGATACATGAAATACATTGTGAATCTTTTCTAACTCTGGTGGTAACAACAATTTATATGCTACCAGCCCAATACGTTTGATAATCTCATACAGCCCGAGAAACCTCGGACTCAATTTGCCTTCTCTACCAAATCGAAGCATTTTCTTCCATAAAGACACCTTCAAAAATACTTTATCGCTGATCTCAAATTCAATATCTTTTCTTTTCAGATCTGCATAAGATTTATGACGATCAGAAGCTACTTTCAAACTATCTCGGATTACTTTCACTTTCTATTCGGTTTCTTTTATCAAATCAACCCCGTGACTTTTACTTTCATTGAGCTCTGTCTAATACAAAGGTGTACTGCATTTGTGACCATATAAAGCTTCATATGGTGCCATTTTGATGCTCGATTGAAAACTGTTATTATAAGCAAATTTAATCAAAGGTACCTTCGAACTCAAGAATACAACATCTTAACATATCCTCGAGCATCTGAATAATCCGCTCAGATTGACCGTCTGTTTGCTGATGAAAAGCAGTGCTAAAGTGCAATTTAGTGCCCAAAGCATCTTCCAACTTCTTCCAAAATCGTGACGTGAATCTCGGATCTCTGTCTGACATTATAGACAATGGTACACCATGCAATCTCACTATTTCAGAAATGTATAACTCAACTAATTTATCAAGCGTATAATCAAATCGAATCGGAATAAAATGAGTTGATTTCGTCAAACGATCAACTACAACCCAAATTGCGTCTTTCTTTCTTGGTGACAGGGGCAAACCCGACACAAAGTCCATAATCACTCGATCCCGTTTCCACTCTGGAATCATAATCGATTGTAGTAACCCAGATGGCACCTGATGTTTAGCTTTAACTTGCTGATAGATTAAACATTTAGAAACAAAATCAAAGATATCTCTTTTCATTTTAGACCACCAATAATATTGTTTCAAGTCATTATACATTTTCGTACAGCCCGGATGCGTAGATAACCGACTACTATGGGCTTCACTCAGAATCATTTGAATTAACTCTAGATTCCTAGGAACAAAAATTCTATCTCAGAATCTTAAACAATTAACTTTATCAACTCTGAATTCTGAATCAGTCTCTACATCACACTGAGTTCGTTTAGCCAAAATCTCATTATCAATCTTCTGAGCTTCAATAATCTGCTATAAGAACAAAGGTCTTACTTTAATTTAGCTAAAACTGAACCATCATCAGACAAAACTAAGTGGGTTTTCCTCGCACACAACGCAGACAATGATTTTCAACTCAAAGCATCAGCAACAACATTTTCCTTTCCTGGGTGATAATCAATCACAAGTTCATAGTCTTTTAGCAGTTCTAACGATCTTCTCTATCGCAGATTTAAGTCTTTTTGCGTCATTAAATACTTCAGACTCTTATGATCAGAAAACACATGACATTTCTCACCAAACAGATAGTGACGCCAAATATTCAAAGCAAACACAATAGCAGCTAACTCGAGATCGTGAGTTGGATAGTTCTTTTCGTGCAGTTTTAACTGTCTCGAAGCATAAGAAACAACTTTTCCTTCTTGCATTAGAACACATCCCCAACCAATCAATGAAGCATCACTATAAATCACAAATTCTTTACCTGATTCAGGTTGTACCAACACCGGAGCTTCAGTCAACAAGGCTTTCAACTGATCAAAGCTGTTTTGACATTTTTCAGACCACTCAAATTCACATCTTTCTGGAGCAATTTTTCCAATGGAGTCGCAATCATCGAAAAACCTTTTACGAACCTTCTATAATATCCAGCAAGTTCTAGAAAACTGCAGACTTCAGAAACATTTCTCGGAGGTTTCCAATCCAAAATAGCTAAAATTTTGCTCGGATCAACTCGGATACCCGATGCTGATACAATATAACCCAAGAAGCCAACTTGTCTCAACCAAAACTTACATTTACTAAACTTTGCATACAACTATTTATCTCGTAAAGTCTGTAGCACTATTCTCAAATGCTCGGCATGCTCAAATTCATCACGTGAATAAATCAATATATCATCAATGAATACCACTGTGACAGCCCTAAATTGACCCTAGTCGGAAAGTGGTTTCGGGATCGCTAAACTGAGTCACTGGAGTATTTGAATATGATATTTATTGTCTAAAATATGTGAATATGAATGTGTGAAAGTTTTAAGCTTCGATTTAGTCGATTGCATGTGAATTTAATTAATAGGACTTATGTGTGACACTTTTAAAAGGTGATAGGTTAATCTATAAGGACCTATTAATGCATGTTATAAAAATGATGGGTTTGCATGTCAAATTTCCATTTATAATAAGTAGTGGCCGGCCATGGTATGGGTCATTGATGATAATATGTATTTTCTATTAGCATTATTAGTTTACAAAATAAAATAAGGAATTAAGAATAATAAAACATGTGGTAAATGGGAGGAGAAACCAAAGTTTTCCTCTTTGCTCCTCATTGCCGTGACTAGGAGAGAACAAGCTTGGAAAAATTCAGCTATGGTGGTTAGCTAAATCAAGGTAAGTTCAAGGATGATTCTTGGATTTCTAGCATTTTTTTTTGAGTTAGTCATTAAGCTCCTTGCTTAGCCCATGTCCAAATTTTGAATCTTGTTGGTAACATGAGAAATCGGTTAAGAGAAAATGTTCAAGAAATGGTTGTTGTTCATGTTATTTGGATGAAAAGAAAAAATTGGTAGTTAGGTGAAGTAAAGTCTAACAAATGAGCACATATGTGCATTAGTTGCTAGATGGAGAAAAATCGGCTTGCAAGTTGAGTACTAAGGCCGAATATGATTTTGGATATTATTGGGCAATGTATGTGTTTTGAATTGATGGAATGGAGAGAATGCTTTAATTGTGTTATGAACAATTATATGTTAAATTAAGGTTTGCTAAGCTAGCTATTAAGGTGAAGTGCAAATGTTAGTATTTGATTGCTAGTGTATACATGTGTAATAGCCAAAATGAAGATGCTTGATGTCATGAATAAATGTTGTTTATATGTTTGGGAATTGAGTAAAAATTTGATGTTTAATCACTTAAGGATTCGGCATTGTTTAAGATAATTTACTTAAAATGTGATTTTGAATGTTATGAGTATTGGGATGTAAGTATATGTGTGTGCTTGGTCATAGGAGTTTGCTATGAAATTTTGTTTGGTTGAGTGATGAATGGCCGAATGAACTATAGGCTAGGGTGGATAAATTTTTGTACATAAGTAATGTGTGTGACTATTGGTTAATGAATATTCGGCATAATGGGGTTTATGAGTAAATGGCATAATATATATATGTGTGAATATGTGGTAGTGCATAAAACAAGAAATCGATTAAATTGGGATGGTCACACATAGGTATATTCGGCTTGTAGTTTTATAAATGTGATATGAGTATTTTGTTTGTAAATGAGTAGTAAATATGTTAAGAATGGTTCTAAAATGTATATGGATGCCGTGTGATTGTGTTTGATTGGGAAGTAAACTGTTTGATTTAGCTCAAGAGCTTATAGGATCAAAGTTGGATAAGGGAAAGAAAAAAGTGATCGAATAGCCGTTGAAATCGTTTGACAACATCCGAGGTAAGTTTTCGAGTAATGAAACTTAGTTTATGATTTGATTAAGTCATGACATATAAGCATAACAAATAAACAGTGATATAATGATTCTACTTGAATTGTATATTGAGGTGATTAGTTTATACCTATGATGGGTAGCCGAATGTGTATAGAGATCATGTTATAAAGCAAATCAAAATCATGCTCTTTGTATGTGGCTATTGAGCCGAAAATGGTAATGGTTGATAAGCGTCTTGTGTTTGAATTCTAGTTATGATAATGAAATATGGATGTGTCATGATTTATTGGTATATGTGCTTGATTATTAGGATGATATCCAGGCTAAGTCCCGAAGGCATTTGTGCGAGTAGTTGCTATACACGGGCTAAGTCCCAAAGGCATTTGTGCTAGCGACTATATCCGGGCTAAGTCCCGAAGGCATTCATGCTAGTGACTATATCCGGGCTAAGACCCGAAGGCATTTGTGCGAGTTGCTATATCCGGCTAAATCCCGAAGATACTTGGGTTTGGAAGCGAGCGATCTTGCTGTAATAATTTCAATTAATACGCTCATAAAATACAAACGATAAGGTATGTTTCGTATATGCATCGGAAAGGTTGATTCCTTTCAAATAGTACTCGCTCAATTGATTAACGAGCTTCCGGCCTCTAGTTAGGTTTGATATCCTGTGTATGAATATATTGGTTGAAGCGTGAAGAAATTATGATTTTGAGAATGTGCATATATGAAATTATTCATTTAGTCATATGAACGCTATACTTTAGTCGTAAATAATTTCGTTACTCAAAACTTACTAAGCATTAAATGCTTATTCCGTTTCTTTAATTCTCTATTTTATAGATTTTTGTTCGTCAGCTATCGGACTCGGGATTGTCGAAGTCGAAGTCGTCCACACTATCTAAGCCCTTTTGGTACTCTTTTAGTTAAACGTTGATAATGGCATGTATAGGACTAACATTTGTTGTTAATCAAGTACCTTTGGTAATGTGTATATATTCGGATAGCCATGGGAAAATGGCTTAAATATTTTGAGCATAGTATTAAAATCATTTTGTATATATATGGTTATTGAGAGGTGTGGAAATGCTTGGCAATGATTAGCCATTGGAATGGTTAATCATGATCATATTTGGTGCTATGTATGTCAAATGGCTAGTTGAATCATGGAAACTATGAAATAGGTGAAATTTACCTTAAAATAGATGCTAACAGCAGCAGTGATGTGAGTTTGAAAATTCACTAAAAATAGTAGGAGTTTGAAAATTAACTAAAAATATTAGGAATGTAATTAAATAATGAATAAATTATGTAATCGAACCTTGATGAGTCTATTTTCATATGGAAGAAGCAAAACTACCATATGAGCCGTATTTTATGAGATGTTTAAGTTTTCGTGAAACAGGGCCAGAACGGTTACTGGATCCCCTGTTCTGATTTTGGAAATTTACCATAAATTAACCAGAAATAATTAGAAGTCATTCTTTATATGTACAGATTCCTTTTTGAGTCTAGTTTCATTATAAATAAACGTCATATGTATTGAATCCCTGTACAGGGAGATATCTAAGTCGTAATGCATGAAGGTCAGAGTAGTCAAACCCTGAAATAGGGGAGACTTTAACTAATAAAATGTACTAATTCGCCCAACCAAAAATTCTAGAAAAAAAAATCTGTAGATGGATATATGAGTCTAGTTTCAGGGAAAATTTACGGAATCAGTTTTCGAGTTTTGGAACTCGAGATATGATTTTTAAGGTGACAGTGATGCAGTTAGCCAGCTTGTCTGGAAATTTTAAAATGAACTGTGTAAATAAATGAATTAAGTTCGTTAACACCTCGTGTTCGACTCCGGCAACGGTCTCGGGTGTGGGGCGTTACAACCACAACAAATTGATCTAAAAATGGTCTGAATATTCTATTCATCAAATCCATAAAGATAGCAGGTGCATTAGTCAATCCGAAGGGCATAATTAAAAATTCATAGTGGTCGTACCTCGTTCTGAAAGCAGTTTTTAGAATGTCAGAGCCCTTTACTCGCAATTGATTGTAACCTGATCTGAAATCTATCTTTGAAAACACAGTAGCACCTTTTAACTGATCAAACAAATCATCGATTCGGGGTAGGGGATACTTATTTTTTATGGTCACCTTATTCAACTGTCGATAATCTATACACATTCTCATCGTACCATCTTTCTTTTTAGGAGCACCCCAAGGTGAGAAACTCGGTCTAGCAAACCCTCGATCGGTTAACTCTTGCAACTGAGACTTTAATTCTTTTAGTTCGGTCAGAGCCATTCTGTATGAAGCTATCAAAATCGGAGTAGTACCAGGTATCAATTTAATGCCAAATTCTACTTCTCTAACTAGAGGTAATCCGGGAAGTTCTTCAGGAAATACATTAGGAAACTCACAAACAACAGGCACAGATTCAACTCTCTTTTCTGATACATTTGAATCAATCACATATGCAAAATAAGCTTCACACCCCTTTCTAACAATACTCAATGCTTTCATCGAAGATATCACAGCAGGCAACCCATTCAAATAACTAGATTCAATTTTGACTATTTCATTATTAATGCATCTCAAATCAATAATTTTCCATTTGCAATTCACCATAGCATCATGCAAAGTTAACCAGTCCATTCCCAGAATAATATCAAACTCATCAAAAGGTAATAGCATCAAATCAGTCGGAAAACAATTGTCTCGAAACATTAACGGACAATTCTTACAGACTTTATCAACGAAGACACATCTGCCTAGGGGGTTCGAAACTCTAATTACAAATTCAGTAGACTCTACAGGCAAAGTCTTACTGTTCACTGAGTTCATACATATATACGAATGCATTGATCCAGAATCTATCAAAGCAATCACAAAAGCATCATAGAGAGTGAATGTACCCGCAATCACATCTGGTGATAAAGCTTTCTCGCGAGCTCGAATAGCATAGGCTCTGGTAGGTGCACGAGCCTCAGATCTTACAGCTGTGTCTTTCGTTCCTCTCTGACTACCACTTACATTTCCTAAATTTCTGGGAGGTCTACCACAAGAAACATTACCATTCTACCTCGGATTCTGAACATTATCTTTTTCAGCTAAATCCTAGGAATCCTTAATAAAATGGTTTCTTGAACCACAACTATAACAAGCTCAGTTATTATTTTTTCCCTAGCATTTTCACCAAAATGTCACCTTCCACATTGATCACATTCAGGCCTTTCATTCTTTGCATTGTCAACACTAGCAACAGACGTGGCTAAAGATTTGTAGTTCGATTGCAATCTAACACGATCTCTGTTTGAATATCCCACACTAGCCTTTGAACGACTACTATCATCTTTAAACTTCTTGGATCCAGTTTGAAATGATTAACTTGACGATCTCTTTCGTACCCCTCTAGCTTCAAAATTAGCCTTTCTTTTCTCTTTCCCAAGATCTTCTGCTTTATACGCTCGTTCAACAAGCACCACAAATTCTTTAATTTCCAGAATTCCAACTAACAAACGAATATCTTCGTTCAAACGTCTTCAAATCTCTTGCACATTATTGCTTCCGAAGATACACATTTACTGGCATACTGACTCAACCTTACAAATTCTCGCTCATATTCTATAACAGACATACGGCCTTGTTTAAGCTCGAGAAACTCTTTACGTTTTTTATCAATAAATCTCTGACTGATATATTTCTTTCGGAATTCAGCTTGGAAGAAATCCCACGTGACTCATTCACTCGGAACCACAGATGTCAAAGTTTTCCACTAATGATACGACGTATCTCTTAAGAGAGAAACAGCACATTTTATACATTCTTCGGGACTCAAAGACAACTTATCAAACACTCTTATTGTGTTTTCTAACCAGAATTCAGCTCTTTCTGCATCATCACTTGTTGTAGCTTGAAATTGTTCAGCTCCATATTTTTTAATCTTGTCAACTGGTGGTGTACTCAATTGTACCAGATTCACTCGTGACATAACAGGAGTTTATGGAAGATCAACTGGGGGTGGAAGTTATTGTATAGTCAGATTGGTCCTAATATATTGGGTGAACTAATCGTTCATCATTTGATAGAAGGCTTGCTTAGTCTCACCGTCACGGCTACTCGTAGCCGTTCGAGAATCAGCTTGCACCGAGCAAGTGCATTGCTTTCAACATCGTCAGCTACAGCTCTATCGGGATCCATTGCTATACAAAAGCACATTTCAATGTCAGGATTCATCACACTATCGTAGTTTCAGATATATGGCATGTATAGCTAGACTCACATACGCTATGATAGTCCTCGAACTGACTAAACCATAGCTCTGATACCAAATAAATGTAACACCCCTAACCCATATCCAACACCAAATTAGGGTTATGAGGCATTACTGGACATATCGAAACATTTCATAATCACTTTACAATCAAAAGTCAAACATCGTCATATTATGATCAAACATAAACATTGAGTCCCTTTCTTAGGTCAAGGAGACCATAAACATACATTAGTAAGAGGTCGGGACTAGACCGAATACATTCACAAATTTCATCACACAGAAAATTTTTCCATTCTGTTAAGGTCACACACCCGTGTAACCAGGCCATGTATTTTACACAGGCACCAGACACACTCTTGAAACCCAACAGTGCCAAAACAAAGCTTATATATTGTCTTTTCCCCACGGCCAACAGACACGCCCGTGTGCTATGGCCGTGTGGTTCTTAGCTAGCTATTGACTTAAGCCCATGGCCAACAGACACGCCCGTGTTCTATTGTCGTGTGGTACAATACAGGCTTGGTTTAAGCCAAATTACCACCCCTTTTTGGGTCAACTTACAAACATGGAAACAAGCATATATACACAATCCAATCAACCAATTTCTCATGCTAAAACACATATCATTCATACCATAATATTATTAACCATTTACATACTTATAAACCTTACCTATTTATGATGAACATAATGTAAGATTATATCAAATCATCATACAATATCATTCTATGAATTCACCACACTTACCATTTTCTTTATCAAACTAAGCATACTACAATTTCAATTTAACATCACATATCATAAACCATTATCAACTAAGAGTTTAAACACAAATTAGCCAATTCACATGGCTAAATATATATACATCACAAAACATACTTCCACAACCACTAGCCTATACATGTCATACTTCAAATATATATACATTTTCAAAAGTACCAAAATGAAGTTCGATAGTGTGCTGATGATCCTAGATGATCCCCGAGCTTGCAGTAGCTTCGATATTTACAAAACAATTCAAACACACATCCACAGTAAGCTTTCAAAAGCTTAGTAAGCTCGTACTCAAATCATCAACATTATATGAAACATATGAGTATTTGCACAATGTCAATCCTAAAGATCATATCAACTCAATGAAATTCACATACATAATATCATCTACCACTTAGGTATCATACATACCTGGATCTTCCCGTACTTATTCACTTTCCTACTTACCTCTTGTTGAAGGTTATAAGACTTTCCATAGCTTATTCATATTTTAAACATCCGCACACATAGTGCTATAAGGTTAGCCGAAGCTAGAATATTTCCGCACACTTAGTGCCATCTCAAATAACAGAGACTAATTCGGTATCGCACACTTAGTGCCTCAAGTAGCTTAAGCTAGTTTAAATCGCACACTTAGTGCCAAAATTAATTTAAATCACACAATTAGTGCCAAAGCTTCCGATTCATCATCATATACATTCAGCTCAATTATTTAAACATCTATGTATAATTAAAATAGAAATATGTACTTATAATTCCATATTCTACGTATGAACTTACCTTGTACTCGAAGTTGTCGACTTGAACGTTCATTCTACCATTTTCGACTTCCCTCGATCTTAATTCAAATTCCTCTTTTCTTGATCTAAAAGTATTTAAAATTAACCCTTTTATTCACCAAATCATTCAAAACAATCCATATATACACAATTAGGGCATTTTGCAAACTAGCCCTCACATTTTCACATTTCGACACTTTAGTCCTTATTTCACAAAACCACAAAATACACAAAATTTCTTTGCACACATGCCTAGCCGAATATTCATAGTTTTCATATAAGCCCTCACATTTCATTTGTTTCACATTTTAGTCCCTCAAAATAACATTTTTTACAAATTACCCAATTTACTCAATTTCATCAAAAATTCAAAGACAACATATGTCAACAAAAAACATACCTTTCAGAATTCATCAACTAACATCACAAAGCTTATAGTTTCATCAATGGCATAACTAAAAATCATCAAAAAAAATCAAAAATTGAGACATGGGCTTTATAGTACACTAAGCAACGATCACAAAAACGTAGAAATTATCAAAAACCGATCAAAAATTATACCTCAATAGAGCTTTAACCTAGCCGAACCCTTAAGGCTTCTTTTTCTTTTATTTTCTTTATATTTTTGACAAGAACAAGGATGATAATGGCTTTGTTTCATGTTTTATTTTTTTAATTACTTAAATATACATTTTCCCAAATTACCCTTGCATGAAAACATTAATATGCCATCCACTAATGTCCACTATTGTTAGTTAATCATAACTATGGTCAAATAACTACCTAAGGACCTTACAATTATAAAGCCAAGTCAACTAAGCACTTTTAACATCTAGCACATAGCTTTTACCTTTTTCGCGATTAGGTTCTTTTTTGCAAATTAAGCACACAAACAGTTAAATTTTTACACAAGATTTTTACACATGTTAATTTACTTATAATAGACACGAAAAATAATATTAAAATATTTCTGTAACTCGAATTTGTGGTCCCGAAACCACTATTTTGACTAGGGTCAAAACCGGACTGTTACAAGGGTATATCAATTGAAGTATAAGCCGACTAAGTTACCTCTATATGCATAGCATGCCTAGTTTGCTAGAGTATTGTATTAGTTGGGTGTTGTAATGTGATCTATTTAGGGGTCAACTAGATTGACTGGTCAAATATCTATTATATAGGATTTTCATTTATGTTTCTCTCAAAACTTGTAGGCCATTAAGAAGGAAAAATTCTATATTCGAGCAACACTTGTTATGTTCCAATAAGGGAAGTTGGTTATATATATATGGATGAAGGGTTTGTGAGGAAGTTTCTTTTTCCTTCAATATTACTCATTGCTTATTGTTCTTAAATATAAATGTTATCTCATCCTAATTAAACTGGAAGCTAAGGTTATTGATTTAATCAGTGGTTGTTCTACCTCCTGGTAAGTATTATAGTTTTGCATGTGAAGTTTTTGAAGGAGTAAAAATGTTATGAATTGTAGGAATAGTAAGTTATGAATACAAGGTCTTGCATGAAGGCTATTGGAACGACAAAAATGTGCAAGTGTGCATAATCGTTATCAAGTAATAAAGTGACAATCGTTATCAAGTAATAAAGTGACAAGTAAATGTCGAGTTATCGTACCCACAAGGACTGTGAAAGAAAAATATTTATGAAATGTAAATTAAACACTTTAGTGATGGGAAAAATATGTTGTTTTGAAGAAGTGATTTAAAAACTAAAAATTAACTAAGTAATAAAAATAAAAAGTAAAAATTTCAATGCACGATTTCAAAAAGATAAGTTTTAAACAATATGACATAATTGTGTTAGATCAATTAAATTCCTTAACTTAGAATTACTAAACCCATGTTCATGTTGTGACGAAAATTTTCATGGCAACTTGGTAATTTGTTAACTAGTGCACATATATACTTACTAAATTAATCAATCTTTTGAACATTTCTCAATGCTAATTCAAACAATTAATCAGTGTTCATAAGCACATATAAGGTTAAGTGAGGTAACAATATATTTCTATAATTGAAACAATTTAATCACAATAATCTTGCAAGTTATGCAAGGCTAATGTATCGTTTAATATCGTCACTAATTTAACCCTCAGCTACCTTAGAAGATTAAACATGCACCAATTAAATACTTTGTCAATTAATTACAATTTTAATACGTTTAATAATTAATTCATTCGTTACCTTACATTTTATAATGTAAGAATAACATAAGCATGGTTTTATTTAATTAAACAACTTACCAAGGCCTCTAACAACACAAACATTATTTTAATAATTTAATTGGACAAAAATGCAATCAATCCACACGAATTAAATTTAAGTCATTTTAATTAGAACAAGAACAACAACACAACAATCATTCATATTCATAATCATAACATAAATAAGAAAATTAAAGAGAAGGGAACTAGGAAGCAAATCTAGGTTTTCTCTAAAGTTAGACTAGTGAGCTCATCTTCTTCTCTGCTCGTTCTATTGAACCTTGGCCTCTATGAACAATTGAATGATGCTATTCCAAGGTGGAAGAAGGCTCTTTTTCAAGAGGGAAATCGGCAAGGGAAATGGTAAAACAAGGAAGGAAATGGAAGAGAGAAAAACAAGTGAAAGAAAGAGATGTGTGGGAATGAATGGTGTGTTGAATGAGGTAGCAAGGGTAGGTATTTATAGGTGTGAATGGCTGCTAAAAATAGAAAATAATTAGAAGCCATACACTCTTCCTTGGCTGTCATACAACAAGCAAGTTTGAATGTTTCAAACTTTGCTAAATTTAGCTTGGGGAAAATCTTAAAAGGCACAAAAAGTGGAGGGGTTTGAATCGAGTTTAAAGAAACTTTGAGGGTTGTTTTGCAAGCATAAAATTAGAAAACTTCAGCTGATTGGGTCAACTTGTTGGATGTTTTTGGGCTGCCAATTTGCTTGTTGGATCAATCTTCAATGCTTAACACACTGGGTCACTTTCTCTTTTAGGCTTGTTGGATGGTTTTGGGCTGCCAATTTGCTTGTTGGATCAGTCTTCAATGCTTAGCACACTGGGCCACTTTCTCTTTCAGGCTTTATATTAATTTTAACCCAATTAATTTTTAATTAAAATTAAATATAAAGTACATAAAATAATCATAATTTGGACCATCCTTTACTAGAAAAATATTCAGCCTTGCTCTTGGTTCACTTGATGCAAAAATTCTCTAACGGTTCAAGCCTTTCGAGGTGTTTGTCGAGTCAATCTTCACCTTCTGAGAAAAACTGTCGAAAATAAACCAAATTTGTGAAAATTTATTATAAAAATAATTACAATTCAATATATTAATAATTTAAATGCACAATTTTGGACGTCACAAATCTACGATCCAAAATTCAAACAGTTTCTTTTCCAATCTTCAACACTGATCGTTAAATCAACATGGATCTAATGTATTGTAACATACCATTTTTTAGTGGTGTAGGAAACAGTGGTTTCGAGACCACAAATTCGACGAGAAAATCCATAATAATTAGTATTTAATTTATATAAGACACTTACAATTTATAATAGATTTTGATTTGATGAATTTTAGTTAATTGATTAATAGCTAAGTGGTTGTTCCGAAAGTCAAGTGGTTTTGAAAAATGGGGTATCGAGATCTCGTTTTTGTAAATTGAACATGTAAATATTTTTATTAAATATTTATGGAATTACTGTTTTGGTAAATGAAGGTTCGGTTTAGAAATTTTATTGTTTGAATAACTAATAAATTAATAAGTACTAATTTGTAAAACATGTAAAATCTAGTCACTATTGAATTGCAATGATTAGATGGTTTAATTACTAAATAAGGGGTAAAATAGTAATTAAGTAAATAGAACTTAGGTAAAGTAAAAAAAAAATTTATCATCATCTTCTTTAATATGATACTCCACCAAAAATAGAAAAGGAAAAACCCCATGGATGAATTTTGAAGGTTCGACCATTGATGGTGTTTTGCATGTAAGTCTATTTTGAATCTGTTTCTCGTAATTTTTATGTTTTTGTAATCATTGTAGCTTAATCTAGCTAACCCGGGGGTCTATTTGTAAAAATGTTAAAAGTATAGGGACTTTCCATGAATGAGTTTGAAGTTTTTTTTTATTTTAATTGATAGATTATTAAAGTTGGTAGTTAAATATAAGTATTTTGTTAAGTGATTTTTAATGATTTTAATGTTTGGGATTAAATAGTTGAAATAGTAAAATTTAATGAACATTTTGTGAAATGAGGAAATATATAGGTTATTATAAGACTAAGGGAAAACCAGCTAGCATGAATTTTTATTAGAAGTGGTTAAATTGTAAGTTTCGGGTTTATGGACTAAATTGCATCAAAGGTAAAACATTAGGGGTAATTTTGTAAATTTCTCATTGATAAGAGTTATAAGTTGAATTAATTATATTACATTATTTAAATGATTTAATTGAATGAAAATTATTATTTAGATCAAGAAACGAACCAAACGGATCTAAACCTAAGAAAAGCTCAAGTGTCGGATTAGTCGTCAGTTTCGTTTTTACAACTATTTTTGTCGACGTAAGTTCGCATAATGGTAAAATGGTTAATTTCTATTTTGGATGAATTATTAACTAAGGTTATGCTTGAATTATTAACTAAGGTTATGCTTTGTTTAACTTTGATTGAATACAGATTGTTAAGTAGTAATTTGGAGTAAATCGTAATGTTTATTCAATTGATGCATATTCATGAAGAATGTGGAAATTTATGGATGCATGTATTAGAAATGATATAATGGAAAGAAGTTAAATATTGGATATGTAAAATGCCCCGTTTGAACCTTGAGAATACTTAGGATACAAATGACATGACATTAAGTATTATACAGTTTCGGGTGCTGGTCCTAGATGTCCTACTAATGGCTAAGGTCCTACATTTGTTGCGGATTCTCCATAGCTTGTGTGAGCAAAATCATGTAGCTAACATCCCAACCCATAGCTAGTGTGAGCAGACCCATTTTACAGCTCATGTGAGCATTATAGATATGGTTATAGTTACATGTAAAGGCACACTTTGTGTATGCATTTTTCGAGTATCTGATGTTATTCTATTTGGTTCAACAGGTAATTAAGGTTTAAAACGAAAAGGTATGTATATGAAACGAGCTATCTTATTGAGAATATGTGTAACACCCCTAACCTTATTCATCGCCGGAATAAGGTTACTGGGCATTACTGGGTATTACACGTCATTCACATACATTTATGCATACATTATCGTAAACTATTCACAAACATTCACATTGTCCCTTACAAAGTTATACGAAACCTTTCAACATACTTAAGAGTGGTTCAGGACTAAACCGATCACATATAAAAGTTTTCAGACACTAAAAAGAAATTTTGCATTCATAGATCACATGCCCGTTTGAGCAGGCTGTATGACTCACACGTTTACCAGACACGCCTATGTCATAGGCTGTGTAAAAACAGAGCATACATACTAACTTGTACCACACGGCTAAGGACACGCCCGCGTGTCAAAGCCTAGCTTGAAACTGACTTGGGTCACAACGCCGACCACACACCGGTGTTTCTAGCCCGTGTACCCTTCAAAATGGCCTCACACGCCAATACGCCATGGCCACCAGACACGCCCGTGCGTCTAGGCTGTGCTCAAGACTAACTTTTAATTGTAGGGCTACCCCAAGGGACACACGGCCGTGTAACATGACCATGTGTCACACACGGCTGAGACACACGCTCGTGTCGTTACTCGTGTGGACAAAAATAGGATATTTGGAAAGCCAATTTGCCACCCTTAAGGGTCATCCCTACAAGTTCCAAATCAAACATCAATCATACAACATTTTTAACCAAAATGAACTCCAACACATGCATATTTCATGCCATACCTTGACCAATCAATGCCATACTCATTTTTCATACCAAAACATATCAAATTCACATACTAAATCCATTCATTCATCTATGATTAACATTACTAATTTCACATCAATTCTTTTACCAAAAGCATAACAAATCCCTAACTTAATCTCATATCAAACTTACCAAAATGACCATTTTCATTAAACCATATTTGAACCTATTATAAACACCATAATTCATCACATAACTTATGCCAAAAACAATCCATAGTCTAAACCACAATCAAGCTATATCATATTGCAAGATTTTCACATCTCAAACATATACAACTTCAAAAAGTACCAAAATATTATTTGATAGTGTGATGACGATCCACAACGATCCCTGAGCTCACGGTAGCTTCGATAATCTAAAAACAAAGGAAAAGACACACCAAGTAAGCTTTCAAAAGCTTACTAATCCATACACAAATAAACTTATCACATAAACAATTATAGACCAATTCATACATATTGATCATGGAAAAAACACAATTGTAAGATCATATTTCTCATATAGCTCAATTGTTCATAATCACTTGCTTATAAACACATCACATTTTCATATAGTTCACATATCAAATGATCATATTCATTTTTACTTCTCCTTGTCAAATTTTATATACCTTTTGTACGTGCCTGAATCGGATAGATATTCACTTGATCATTTATTTCTCAATAATGCCTGTTCAACCATTCAGAAGCAATAAAGATACTTGAATAGTTCGAAAAGCTTGTACAATGCCAACGTCCCAGACGTGGTCTTACATTTAATCAAATATCTATGTCACAGTCCCAGACAGGGTCTTACACGAAATCATATACGATGCCGATGTCCCAGGCATGGTCTTGCACGTAAATCTAAAGTCGATGCCAACGTCCCAGACGTACTCTTACACAATATCACACCTCGGAATCCTATGTCATAACATATGTATCATTTACTATTCCTATGGTTCGTATAGGGCTTTCAGATGTCGTAACTTTGCCGATTCTTTCTCGAATTCAATTATTCAACTCTCATAGCAATTCAATAAATTTGCACAACAATCAAACATATATTATTCAATTGAAAGATGTTTATCTCCATATGAACTTACCTCGGAAATGAGAATAGCTAAACGAGTCGATTATTCTACAACCTTCGACTTTCCCTGATCTAATTTTGATTTCTTTCATTCTTGATCTATATAAATTTAGATTTTACTAATTTAATCACACATTTATTCATTTCAATCCACAAACACATAATTAGGGTATTTTACACTTTAGCCCCTAAAATTTTACATTTTGACATTTTAGTCCCTATTTCATAAAATCACAAAATACACATAATTTAACATTTCTCATGCTTAGCTGAATTTTCATATAGTCTCTAGTAGCCCATAATTTTCACTTATTTCACATTTTAACCTTTCAATTTCTCATTTTCACAAATTAGCCCATAATAATCAAATTCATCAAAAATCCCAATACAAAACATATTAACCCAACACATATCTTTCATTTTTCATCAATTAACAACACAAAACTCATGGATTCATCCATGGCATATCTCAAAACATCATAAAATTCAAAAATTCAAGCATAGGCTGGCTAGAACATGAAGCAATGATTACAAAAACGTAAAAATCATCGAAAACGAAACAAAAACGAGTCTTTAATTAAGCATGAACATGGCTGAACCCTAAAAACACCTTCAAGCTTTCTTTTATTCTTCAAATTTGGCAATAAGGTTGAGGATAACACATAATTTTAATTTGGTTTTATTTAATATGACTTAATTCACCAATTTAAAATTTTAACCTTGGTTATAAACATATAAAATCGATTAATGGATGACCATTAATGTCCATTTATACTATCTAAGGTTTAATTTCATCATAAGGACCTCTCAATTAATAAGTCATAGCATTTAAGCACTTTTAACATATAGCAGGTCACTTTTGCATTTTACACGATTAAGTCCTTTTATAAAATCGAGCACACAAACGATAAAATTTTCACACGAAACTTTCACACATATTAATTTACATACTATAAACACAAAAAATAATATTAAAATATTTTTATAACTTAGATTCGTGGTCTCGAAACCACTGTTTCGACTAGGGTCTAAACCGGGCTGTTATAACTCTCCCCCCTTAGGGATTTTTGTCCCCGAAAATCTTACCAGCAAATAGATTTGGATATTGTTTTCTTATAGTATCTTTAGGCTCCCACGTAGCTTCTTCAACCCCGTGTCAATGCCATAAGATTTTCACTAAAGAAATTTTCTTATTTCTCAATTCTTTAACCTCGCGATCTAAAATCCGGATCGGTTCTTCTTTATATGTCATATCAGGGTTAATTTCAATCTTAGACGGAGTAATCACATGCGATGGATCAGATCGGTATCGTTGAAGCATTGATACATGAAATACATTATGAATCTAGCTCAGATGGCAACAACAATCTGTAAGCAACTGGCCTGATACGCTTAATAATCTCAAACGATCCATGAACCCCGGATTCAATTTGCCTTTTCTGCCGAACTGAAGTATTTTCTTCCACGGAGATACTTCCAAAACACTTTATCCCCGATTTCAAACTCAATATCTTTTCGTTTCAATTCTGTATATGATTTCTGACGATCTGACGCCACTTTCAAACTATCACGAATCATTTCACTTTCTGTTCAGTTTCTTTGATCAAATCAACACCGCGTATCTTATTCTCACTCAGCTTAGTCCAATACAAAGGTGTTCGGCATTTGCAACCGTATAAAGCTTCGTAAGGTTCCATTTTTATACTCGAATGAAAACTATTATTATATGCAAATTCAATCAATGTCAAGTACCGTTCCCACGTACCTTCAAACTCAAGAATGCAGTATCTCAACATAACCTCGAGTATCTTAATAATCCACTCAGATTGTCCATTAGTCTGTGCATGAAAAGCAGTACTAAAATGTAGCTTTGTACCTAATGCATCTTGTAGTTTCTTCCAAAACTACGATGTAAATCTCGGATCTCTATCCGAAACAATAGAAATAGGTACTCATTGCAATCTCACAACCTCGGAGATGTACAACTCAGCTAGTTTATCAAGCGAATAATCCATACGCACCGGAATGAAATAGGCAGATTTAGTCAGTCTATCAACCACTACCCGAACCGCATCTTTCTTTCTTGGTGACAGAGGCAAACCTGAAACAAAATCCATCGTAATTCTGTCCCATTTCCACTCGGGAATCATAATTGACTGTAGTAACCCAAACGATACCTGATGCTTAGCTTTGACTTGCTGATAGATTAAACACTTCGAAACAAATTCAGAGATATCACGCTTCATACCAAGCCACTAATAAAACTATTTCAAATCGTTATACATTTTCGTGCTTCCCAGATGTACAGATAAACGACTATTATGAACTTCATTCAAAATCATCTAAATTTACTCTGAATTTTTTGGAACACATATTCAACCTTTGAATCTCAAACAATCATCATTTTCAACTTGAAATTCTAAATCAAGGTTCGAATCACACTGAGCTCATTTTGCTAACATTTCATTATCAACTTTCTGAGCTTCACAAATCTGTTGTAAAAACAACAGTCTCGCTTTCAACTCAGTTACAATTGAGCCGTCATCAGATAAAGCCAATTGAGTATTCATTGCACGTAAAGCAAACAAAGATTTCTTGCTTAATGCATCAGCAACAACATTTGCTTTTCTCGGATGGTAGTCAATTACTAGCTCGTAGTCTTTTAGCAATTCTAGCCATCACCGCTGTCTCAAATTCAAATCTTTTTGAGTCATCAGATATTTCAAACTCTTGTGATTTGAATAAACATGACATTTCTCTCCAAACAAATAGTGGCGCCAAATCTTCAATGCAAACACGATAGCTGCAGTGTAAACACTATAGCTGCTAACTCTAAATCATGTGTCGGATAGTTCTTTTCATATGGCTTTAACTGTCTCGAGGCATAAGCTATGACTTTTCCTTCCTGTATCAAAAAACAACCCATACCATTTAACGATGCATCACTATAAATCACAAATTCTTTACCCGATTCTTACTGTACTAACATTGGAACTTTAGTCAACAAAGCTTTCAACTGATTAAAACTTTTCTGACCACTCGAATTTAACATCTTTCTATAGCAATCTCGTCATTAGATTTGCAATCATTGAAAAGCCTTTCACAAATCGTCTATAATAACTAGCAAGTCCCAGAAAACTACAGACTTCGGATACATTTCTCGGAGGCTTCCAATCTAAGATAGCTGAAATTTTGCTCGGATCAACTCAGATACCTGATGTTGACACTATATGTCCCAGAAGACTGACTTCGTGCAACCAGAATTCACATTTACTGAACTTCGCATATAATTTATCACACAAAGTCCGTAACACTATTCTCAAATGTTTGGCATGTTCAATTTCATCATGTGAATATATCGATGTCATCAATAAAAAAAACGAAAAATTGATCTAAGTACAGTCTGAATATTCGGTTCATCAAGTCCATAAAAATAACTGGTGCATTTGTTAGTCCAAAAGACATAACTAAAAACTCATAATGTTCGTACCTTGTTCGGAAAGCAGTGTTTGGCACATCAGAGTCTTTAACTCGTAGCTGATAGTAACCCAACCTCAAATCTATCTTTGACCATACTGGGCAGAGGATATTTGTTCTTGATTGTCACTTTATTGAGTTGTCGATAATTGATGCACATTCTCATAGTTCCGTCTTTCTTTTTCACAAACAATACGGGAGCACTCTAAGGCGAATAACTCGGTCGTGCAAATCCTCTATCAGTCAACTCTTGTAGCTGAGCTTTCAGTTCTTTTTATTCAGCCAGTGCCTTTCTATACGAAACTATTGATATCGGAGTAGTTCCTGACATTAACTCAATGTAAAACTCAACCTCTCGGATCGATGGTAAACCCAGTAACTCATCAGGAAACACATTCGGATACTCACACACAGTAGATACTAATTCAATCTTCTTTTCAGTCACTTTTGAGTCAAGCACATAAGCCAAATAAACTTCACAACCCTTTCTTACATATTTCTGAGCTAACATCGAAGAAATCACTGATGGCAAACCATTCAAATTGTTAGACTCAATCCGAATTATCTCATTGTTCTAACATCTCAGATCAATCGTCTTTCATTTGGAATTCACTATCACATCATGCAATGTTAACCAATCCATACCCAGAATTATATCAAATTCATTGAATGGCAACAACATCAGATCGGCCGAAAAATAGAAATCTCGAATCATCAATAGACAGTTTTTACAAACTTTATCAACCAAGACACATCTGCCTAAGGGGTTCGATACTCTAATCACAAATTAAGTAGACTCTACAGGTAAAGTCTTACTGGATACTAAATTTTCACATACATATGAATGAGTTGATCCAGGATCTATCAATGCAATCACAGTAGTATCATAGAGAGTGAAAGTACCTGTAATAACATTTGGAGATGAAGCTTCTTCGCGAGCATGAATAGCATAAGCTCTGGCAAGTTCTCGGCTTCAGATCTCACAGCCATGTTTTTAGTCATTCTCTGATTGCCACTCACATTACTCGTATTTTTGGGTGGTCTACCACGAGCTATCGTGTTACTCGGCCTCGTATTCTGTACTATCTCTTGCTCAACCAACTCGAGACAATCACGAATGAAATGATCTAATGATCCACATTTGAAACAAGCTCGATCATTCAATCTACAATTATCAGGATGTCATTTACCGCAATGCTTGCACTCAGGTTGATTTGGTCTGACGTTACCGACACTAGCTATAGAAATGGCTTTTGAACTCACAGGCGGTCTGTTTCAATTCCGTCTAGAGTAGCTCTCAGTAGCCTTTGAACGACTAAAATCATCTCAAAATTTCTTTGATGTTGAATGAAATGACTTATTCGATGATCTTTTTCATACCTCTCTAGCTTCCAAGTCAACTTTTCTTTTCTCTTTCCCAAGTTCTTCAACTTTACATGCTCGTTCAACAAGCACAACAAACTCTTTTATCTCCAGAATCCCGACTAACAAATGGATATCTTCATTTAAGCCATCTTCAAACCTTTTACACATTATTTCTTCGGTCGAGACACATTCTCGTGCATATTGACTTAATCTCACAAATTCTTTTTCATATTCTGTAACAGACATACGGCCCTGTTTCAGCTCAAGGAACTTTTTGCGTTTCTGATCTATGAATCTCTAACTAATGTGCTTCTTTCTAAACTCTGCCTGAAAGAACTCCCAAGTGACTCATTCTTTCGGAACCACTGATATCAATGTTTTCCACCAATGGTACGCTGTATCTCTCAGAAGTGAAACTGCACATTTAAGGCATTCGTTTGGAGTACATGACATTTCATCAAACACTCGTATTGTATTCTCGAGCCATAACTAAGCTCTCTCAGCATCATCATCAGTAGTAGCACGAAACTCTTTAGCCCCATATTTTCTAATTTTATCAACCGGAGGCTTATTCAATTGAATCGGATTCACAGCTTGTGGCATGACAGGGGCTTGTGAAGGATTAGGCGGGGTGAAGGTTGTGGCACAACCGGATTGGTTCTAATATACTGAGTGAACCAATCATTCATCATTTGGCAAAAGGCTTACTTAGCCTCTTCCTCGTGGCTACTCGAAACAAGTCTAGAATTGGATTGCACTGCCCTTTGAGCGGAAGCAGGTGCATTACTTTCAACATCGTTAGCTACGGCTCGTTCGGGATCCATTTGCTATATAAAAACACATTTTAATTGTCAGGAATCATCACACTATCTCATTTTAAATATATGGTATGTATAGCTAGACTCTCACACAACCGTAGCTCTAGTACCAATAAAATGTAACACCCCTAACCCTTATCCATCGCCAGAATAAGGTTACAAGGCATTACCAGATATTACATGTCATTCACATACATTTATGCATACATTATCGTAAACTATTCACAAACATTCACATTGTCCCTTACAAAGTTATACAAAATGTTAAAACATACTTAAGAGTGGTTCAGGACTAAACTGATCACATATAAAAGTTTCGAGACATTAAAAAAATTTTGCATTCATAGATCACACGCCCATGTGAGCAGGTAGTGTGACTCACACGGTTACCAAACATGCTCGGGTCATAAGCCGTGTAAAAATAGAGTATACATATTGACTTGTACCACACGGCCAAGGACACCCCCGTGTATCAAAGCCGTGCTCAAAACTGACTTGGGTCACACCGCCGACCACACGTCCATGTGTCTAGCCCAGGTACCCTTCAAAATGGCATCACATGCCCATATGCCAAGGCTGTGTGCCTCACATGGCCACCAGACACGCCCGTGTGTCTAGGCTGTGCTCGATACTGACTTTTAATTGTAGGACTACCCCAGGGGACACACGGCCATGTAACATGACCGTGTGTCACACACTGCTGAGACACACGCCCGTGTCTTTGCTCGTGCGGACAAAAATAGGACATTTGCAAAGATAATTTACCACCTTTAAGGGTCATCCCTACAAGTCCCAAATCAAACATCAATCATACAACATTTTTAACCAAAATGAACTCCAACACATGCACATTTCATGCCATACTTTGACCAATCAATGTTATACTCATTTTTCATACCAAAACATATCAAATTCACATACTAAATCCATTCATTCATTTATGATTAACATTACTAATTTCACATCAATTCTTTTACCAAAAGCATAACAAATCCCTAACTTAATTTCATATCAAACTTACCAAAATGACCATTTTCATTAAACCATATTTGAACCTATTATAAACACCATAATTCATCACATAACTTATGCCAAAAACAATCCATAGTCTAAACCACAATCAAGCTATATCACATTGCAAGATTTTCACATCTCTAGCCTATACATGCCATACATTAACATATACAACTTCAAAAAGTACCAAAATATTATTTGATAGTGTGATAACAATCCACTACAATCCTCGAGCTCACAGTAGCTTCAATAATCTAAAAACAAAGGGAAAAACACACCAAGTAAGCTTTCAAAATCTTAGTAAGCCATACACAAATAACCTTATCACATAAACAATTATAAACCAATTCAAACATATGAATCATGGCAAAAACACAATTGCAAGATTATATTTCTCATATATCTCAATTGTTCATCATCACTTGCTTATAAACACATCACATTTTCATATAGTTCACATCTCAAATGATCATATTCATTTTTACTTCTCGTTGTCAAATTTTATATACCTTTCGTACTTACCTGAATCGTATACATATTCACTTGATCATTTATTTCTCAATAATTCCCGTTGAACCGTTCAGAAGCAATACGGATACTTGGATAGCTCAGAAAATTCGTACAATGCCAACATCCCAGACGTGGTATTACATGTAATCAAATAACGATGCCACTGTCTCAGACAAGGTCTTACATGAAATCATATACGATGTCGATGTCCCAGACATGGTCTTACACGTAAATATCAAGTCGATGCCAACGTCCCAGACGTGGTCTTACACAATATCACACCTCGGAATCCTATGTCATGACATATGTATCCTTTACTATTCCTATGGTTCATGCGGGGCTTTCGGATCTGGTAACTTTGTCAATACTTTCTCGGATTCAATTATTCAACTCTCATAGCAATTCAATACATTGGCACAACAATCAAACATATATTATTCAATTGAAATACATTTATTTGCATATGAACTTACCTCGGAAATGAGAACGGCTAACCGAGTCGATTTTTCTACAACCTTTGACTTTCCCTGATCTAATTTTGATTTCTTTCGTTCTTGATCTATATAAATTCAGATTTCACTAATTTAATCACACGTTTATTCATTTCAATCCACAAACACATAATTAGGGCATTTTACACTTTAGCCCCTAAAATTTCACATTTTGGCATTTTAGTCCCTATTTCATAAAATCACAAAATACATATAATTTCACATTTCTAATGCTTAGCTGAATTTTCATATAGTCTCTACAAGCCCATAATTTCCACTTATTTCACATTTTAACCTTTCAATTTCTTATTTTCACAAATTAGCCCATAATAATCAAATTCATCAAAAATCCCAATACAAAACATATTAACCCAACACATATCTTTCATTTTTCATCAATTAACAACACAAAACTCATGGATTCATTCATGGCATATCTCAAAATCATCATGAAATTCAAAAATTCAAGCATGGGCTAGCTAGAACACGAAGCAACGATTATAAAAACGTAAAAATCATCAAAAACGGAACAAAAACGAACTTTTAATTAAGCATGAACATGGCCGAACCAATTTACAATTTTAACCTTAGTTATAAACATATAAAATCAATTAATGGATGACCATTAATGTCCATTAACACTAACTAAGGTCTAATTTCATCATAAGGACCTCTTAATTAATAAGCCATATCATTTAAGCACTTTTAACATATTGCAGGTCACTTTTGCATTGTACACGAGTAAGTCCTTTTTATTAAATCGAGCACACAAGTGATAAAATTTTCACACATATTAATTCACATACTTTAAACACCAAAAATAATATTAAAATATTTTTCTGACTCAGAATCGTGGTCCCAAAACCACTGTTCCGACTAGGGTCTAAACCGGGTTGTTACAATATGGAATGGAAAATGTAATGTGTAATTGGATTGAAAAGGTAACAAATGGATTATGTGATGGATGATTTATATATTGAAATACTTTTCATGATATGTGCCATGTTTCATTGGTTGATATGTTTGTAAATGTATCTACTAACTATGTGAAGTGTTGTGGATAGGAAAGGAAAGGAAAATCTCCATATGATCTAATGAGCAATGTTTGAATGGTTTAATCATTTTATGTTCAGTAAATTTAGTATTTCCTTTTTACAAGCTTACTAAACAGTAGTTGCTTATATAGTTGCTTTTCATTGTTTTGTAGATCATTAGAAGCTCAATTGGTTGGAATCGCGTCGGGGCACGATCATACTATCTAATCATCATTTTGGTAGATTTTGGTTCTTTTGGTATAAAGTTATAAACAGCATGTAATAAAGCTTAATTGTTAACTTGGTATGTTTGAATGGTGCCAAGCTTGTGTATGCCTTAATGTTTTGGTGCCAAGCTTGTGTATGCCTTAATGTTTTTTTAATTGATGGTTTGTAAATAATGGTGTAAATAGCTATGTTGTTGAACACTAATGCATGCCCATGTGATGATAGATAAATCATGGTTGAATGATATGTATGTATGAAATGGTTTTGGTATGTTTGATTTATGTAAAATGAATGATCTTGAAATGTTGAATTAGATTAAGTTTGATATGTGAATTGTGATTCCTTTGTTGGCATATTGGTTAGGTCTTATAGGATGGTTGATTTGGTACTTTTTGGAGTGTGTTTGAATGTGTTTTGATCATATAAATGCATAAGGGAATGGTATGTCTTGGTGTGCAAGAATTGGTGCTTGATTTGGCTTGTTTTAGGGGCAACTTCTGTAGCACACGGGCTGTCACACGGCAATGTGCCATACATGGTCACCTCACATAGTCGTGTGTCAATATTATTTTAGGTACAGGTTTCACATAGTTTGGCACACGACCTGCGACACAACCACGTGGCCCTATTTTGAATACCCACACAGGCAGACACGCGGGCTGGGACAAGACCGTGTGCCCCATACTTCGAATACTCACACGTTCTGGGCTATCTCACATGGTCTGGCCACATGGTTGTGTGACCCATGTTTTCAAAGTTTTCCAAAATTTCTTGATTTATTTCAAATTGGTCACTGGATATTCCAAACTTATTTTTATGATCTCGTAAGCTCAAATTAAGGTCCATAACCATGCTTATGCCATGAATAAATATTAGTTTGAATGTTATTATTTGAATTGATTAATTGCTTTTAAAGGTCATTATTGGTTATGATTTGATAGATAATGCTCATAACCCTAATTCGATAATGGAGACGAATTAAGGGTGTTACATGTATGTTCTTCTATTAGTCAACAAGTATTGATCCACCATACTGATCATCGAATCGTCGCTTAGAGCCTGTTGGCAAAACTTTAAAAAAAAAAACTTAACAACCCAATGACTTAAATAAAAACTTTTAAATAGTTCGGTAACTTAAATGAAAACTTTGCAAAATAAACTTAAATTTATCTATATTTTAAAATTACATGGGCAAAAATCAATCATAAACAAAGCATTCCAATATCTACCCATAATATAGTGGCAAAATTGCCCAATAACCCTATATATTCCACAACTTGATCGGGGAAGGGTCTGTTAATTATGGGATGATTTTAGAATTAATTAGATAGATATTTCAACAAAAGTCAGTTGAGACCTTTTAAGAAGTTTTTACAAGGGATTTGTTTCCTGATTAATGCTGCAATCCTTTTCTATTTATTTGGCTTACTCTAATGGAATAAATAAGTTTTATCCAGCCCTATCTTATAAATGCATAATCCCCAACCAAACTCAAAACTATGTTATTTACAAGTGTATTTTTTTATAGGGACCACCAACAAACAAGGTTTATTATACATAACCTTCGTAAATCTATAGATGCAGTTTAAGGCCACATTGTTATTTGTTAACATGGGCAATGGCTCAGGAGTCAGGAACCCAAGAGCAAGGGCTTGCTTAACCAGTACTGCTGAAATCTCTGCCTTGCATACTCCAGGTAATCAAAGTCTATCTTGTTTACATGACCCTGAAATGTCGACCAGAGAATTAGTCCTCGAAAACTCTCCCCATTAAGCTAATGGGAAGTAAACAGAGATAGTGCAGAAACACCTACCGAGATAATTCCCCATAAGCCCCAAAACAGATGATTAGCAAGAGTGTATTTCTCTGCATCGATAAGTAGCTGCTCCACTTCAGCATCAATGGGTTCGTTACCTTCATGCAGCAGTTCAAGACATCACTCTTAAGTACAATCATATGGGATGGATATAGATTTATTTCACATAGGTGCATATATATTCATGTCTAAGGTTAACGGTCAAATAGAGATAGATAAGAGTATGTTCTAGCCAGATTCTTTTCTATACAGTATGCAGAGAATGATACCCAACCTGAAGATCTGAGATATGCACAGATGAATCTCCGGCGCTCCTCCATATCTGTTATCCAAAGGCAAGAGGAACAGGTATATGATTAGACCTGAAAATGCAGGATGGCTGAAGCCAAAGAACATGGGATGTTTCTAATTTATAACCGTTACACACCAGGGTATATGCTGTAGTCCAAAAGATGGGGAGTCTCAGTATGATAATTTGCTGCCATCTCACAAAAGTGATTAGCAAGATCGTAAGCTACTGGATTGTAACTTGCATACTCATAATCCTGTAAAAGGGAATTAACAAACCTTAAAACGTGCACAGTCAGCACAAAATTTCATTAATCTATCCTGCAAGTCTCATTCTACACACAATATGCAAAAGAAACGAATCAGAAGAATATGTAGATAAAGTTGAGGAAAATAGATAACATACTTATGATTTGTAGATGACAAGTAAGGTAATGCAAACAAAACATGGCCCGTCAAATATCATCAAACGCTCAAAGCCTCAAAATTTTGAAATCCTTATCTGATAAATAGGCTTAGGCTCATCAAGAGATAAATAAGAACCTCAGGAAAGAGGCTGGCCCAGTCCCTTGGCTTCTCATGTTTGCTTTCTTTTTGTTTCATAAACTCAAGCGCAGCTGAAGGTTCAACTGCAACTTGTTATAAATGCAGTCACCAAACAGACCTCATCTGCAATTTCCATATGCTTAATAGTCGACTACTAAATTAAAAGTGCAAGAAGTTTAGCTGAATAAAACAACTTCAGATATGTTGATCAGAGGAATAGCTCCAAAAGCATGTTTAACGTCAATCAGAATGCACATTAGCAGTCTAGAACTATAAGCAGTATTAGTAAAGCATTGTATAGAAGCCATACTTGCAGCTAATAGTAACTGAGCAGAGAACTCACGATTAGGGTAATTGCTCTTGTCTCTTCATCCATCATTATGTTACCATATTGTAAATCGTTGTGACAAAATCCAATTTCTTGATAGTCCTTTGCTAACTCTTTCTCTAGTACGTTGATTTCATCACCTAGAACATTCAAGCAAAAGTCTTTTGCATCTTTTGGTGAACAGAATTTCTTTGCATGACCAAGCCAGGTCCTGGTAAGAAGCAAAAAGGGATCAAATTACTTATCAACTCAAAATATAAAAAGCACTAACATCAAACGTGCATATTGGCACCTCAATCGCTTCCAGAGAAGCACATCCTTTGGACCAGGCATGTCCAGATTGTGGAACTCTCTCAATTTAGCTGCTATCAGAGCAGATATTTCAGGGTCACGGAGGTCAGCAGCAGAGAGTGTCTGGTATATCAAAGAAAGAAAAATTGAAAGGTGAAAAGCATATCAAAAGATATAGAAGCCTGAAGCAAAAACATCCCTGATTCACTATTGAATCTAGCAGTGGTTGTCAATTAAAATTGATTATCATAGTCAGCCAACTTGTAATATATGAACTGTGGTTAAGATGTACAATATGGGGTGGTGCAAATATTAGACATAAAGATAAATCATAAAATGTTCAAGTTTCCAGAGAAACTTTCACATACCCTGGCATGGATGAATTCCTCAATCCTCCCATCAGGAAACCGCCCAAGTAGCCTCGGTCCCTGACCATGCTTGGACATGCACTCAAAGGTCCTAATCTCATCATCTCTATTGAAAAACAATTCCACTCCTTCACCATAAATCCTGACCAACACCTTCTGATGAAGATCATCATGTATTGTCGGCCAGTTTATCTGAAAAACCTCGTTAGTCATAGCTCCCTTCAGTGGGATCACATGGAATTCTTCCATATCTTGGATCTTATCTCCCCATTCGGATGCTACCGCTTTCAAAACATTCTTCAGTTCTTCTGGTGCAGAACTTGGAATGAATCCATTCTTCTTTATAGCCATTTGCGTATCAAAGATTTTGACTATCCTTTTACCTATAATCAAAGATCCCAGAAAAGATTATACCTTCGACACAGAACTTTCATAAAATTAAGATAAAATAACAATATAGTCTTTGAAAAGAAAACAAACAATTCAACACTGAAATAACCCAGAAAGAATCCTACAAAAAAGTCAACGGAAACCGTAAGGATCCAAGCCTTTCAACAAGGTTACAATCTCAAATCTTCAAATACATTCATAAAAGGGAGATCTTCCCAGCCAACCTCTGGATATCAAAACTGGATTAAAAAACAAAAAAAATCTCCCCATTTGAGGAAAACTTTCAATATTTTGATATGGCAAACAATTCAACCATCGAGGTTTAATCAATTCCAAATCCTTATATCTTGTCAAAGAAAGAGTTCATCTCAAATCAACAAAAAAGTTCAAAAGATGGAGAAAACCAGAAAGAAATACAGAATTTACACAAAAAGAGACATTAACAGCACTCACCAGAGAGAATAGAAAGTTGCAAGCTGGCACACCAAAACCTTTTTGTTTCTTTTATTGTGGAGTCCAAGTCCAAGAATCTCTGAAGAAGAACGCTAAGAAGATTTAATATAAACAAAAAAGACCCAAAGCAACGACTGAAAACTGCGGCTGATTTGTATTAAATTAATAATAGTAAGTATACTTTTCTCTTTGCAGATCCAATAAGCTCTCCCGCCTAGTCTTCTTTCTATCCGGTCTTAATATTTAATTGGAGGGGGCAGGGGAATCCTTTAACACTGTCTGTCACGTCCCAAGATCCGTTAAAATGAGACAGACCTATTATTCATGTACACGTGGGAAACCATCCAGCTAGACTCTGATTTTCCCCTAACTAGAATTTGGTTGGAGTTGGACCTTGGTTCATCAAAGATTCCATTTTTTTATCTCATTTTTCAACCCACTTAAGTTAAATCTTTATCTCCTTTTGTGATTTTTATTATACAACTTTTGTGATTTTAAGAGAATGCGGCTGATATAGTTCGGTTAGGTTGGGGGGTTTTTAATTTTTAATTTGATTTAGTATCATGATAATCGGTATTAGTTTTATCCGTTGGTATGTATTATTTCACTCCTAAATCGGTATCAAGTAAATTATGTTTCATTTTAGCCCAATTTTTTGTGTGCTTTAGCTCGTTTCGATCAATACTAACTTATTCCGATCCGTTTTAATTGTTATAAAATTTTAATATTTTAAACTAATTCTTAATATTTTTACCTAGAACTATTTTAATTTTTTTATAATTATATTTAAAATTAAAACATCTTAAATTAAATTATTGAAATTAATTAATAATTTTATATTTTATATTTACATAAAAATATATTTATATAGATGTAATTGAGATATATTTGCATGCATATATAATATATTTTATATTTTTATCAAAATAATATATAATTTATTAAGAATCCAACAAATTAGACTAGAAATATTTATATATGAAAAATATTTAAATGTATATTATAATTTATCAAGAAACTAAATGTGTGTATGTGTGAAAAATATTTTAAAAATTCGATAAATTCGAAACGATATACCAAAATATGATGATACCAATATGTATCGGTACCAAGACAAAAACAGTACACCCATCGCTACGGTACTACCTACCTTGTTTAATATGGTTATTTGTTTTTTCATCCTAATTTTATTTTAAAATTTTATTTTATAAAATTAACTTTATTTTATGATTTTGGAATATTATTTGTCAAAGTTTCAAAGTTATTTTATAAATATTTTTGGCTTAATGATAAATTTGGCCATTAACGTTTATATGTTTTGTCAAAATAGTCCTAATTGTTTTTTTAGCTTTTTTTGGCCATCAACATTTTTTTTCTTTCAAATTGCTTTTCTTAACAGATTTGATGAAAGTACAGTTGAAAAAGTTAACGAGATGATGTGGAATTTTATATGTAGAATATTTTTAACGAGATATAATTTATTACTCAGATAGCCCAATAAAATATTTACATGTGGAAAATAATAAAATAATTAATTAATTCATGAAGTTAAAAATATAACTCTTAATTTAAAGAAAATAAACGTAATTATCTAAAAAAAAGTTTCAAAATAAATACATACATTCAGTATTTTCGGTTTGATTTATTAATTATTTTTTTGAAACCTCTTAGTAAACAAATGTATGCATTCATTTTTGAAACATTTTTACATAATTACATTTATTTTTTTAAAATTAAGAATTTTTTTTTAATTTCATGTATAATTTATTTATTTTATTATTTTTCATATGTAATTATCTTTTTGGGTTGCTAAGTAATAAATTACATCTCATTAAAAATATTTCACATATCCCTGTTAATTTTATTAACGTCACTTTCATCAAATCTGTTAAAAAAACAGTTTGAAAAAACAAAAGGTTGATAGCCAACAAATGCTGAAAAATACAATTAGGACTATTTTGACAAAATATGTAAACGTTAGTCGCCAAGTTTATCATTAAGCCAATATTTTTAAATAACAATAATTTTTGAAGTAAATAAAAAATAGCAATAACTTTTATAGAATTTTTTATTATTTATCATAAAAATAAAATTAATTATAAATTAAATAAAAAAATTTACATAACTTAGCCTATTTAGGTTTTTTTTTTCTCTAATGTCATTTTTAAATAGTTCTTTCTTAAAAGTTGATCTTACGAAGGGATTAAAAATTGTTTTATCATTTATGGGTTTATCCGTCAAACTTAGTATAATTTGAAAATATGTAATAAATTAAATTACATTTTACATTAAAAAAATACTATAATATTGATTAAGTCTTAACTCAGTTAGTATTAATATCGTTGTTAAAGTAAGATAATGTGAGTTTGAGCATGCTCAAACGGAATTATTATCCTATTTAAGGGTGAAAATAGATTATAATAGTTCTAGGCATTGTATTAAAAAATATATGAATCATAATCGTATATAAGGTATAATATCATATTTAACCTTCAACATTTACACTTTTATTTAATTTTTGGCCCTATTTGTAGCAAATTAGCCCTTAATCTTTCATTATTGATGTAGTACCATTTTGTCAACATCAAAAAAATTAAAAATATATATATAATTTCAAAAAGTTATGGGAAAAAGCCTAAAATTATAAAAGTTTGACGAGGGATGCAACATTTCCATATGAAATGATGTCTTTTATCGTAGAACTGTTGTATGGGTTTATGCCAAATTTTGATGCGCAGTTGTCTTTTAATGCAATTAGCTTTATCAAGAACTATATATAAGTCTTTAAGCAAAGAAATAAGATTAATTTATTTATTTTTCCAAAAAATATAATTTTTATTGTTGACATAAAACATCCTCTAAGAACAAATGTACCAAAACAAGTGTGTCACCAATAAAAACTATTTCTTTTAAGTATTTTGGATCTTTGTCCCAAATTTGCTACAAAACCTAAAATATTCACATTTTGACTTCGATTCCCAAGCCATAAAATTAGGATTTTAGCCTTTTATTATTTAAATTTTGGCATAAACCATGCGAAATTATTTTGCTGTAAAAAAATATTGAAAATTGTAGTAAATATAGTTGTTTTTTCTTGGGTAGAGAAGTAAATATAGCTTTTTTTTTAGCAAAGTGAATATTGTTTTCATCATCAAGTCAATGCATATATATATATAAAAGTTAAAAAATATAGATATTATATATATAATAAAGATAATTATATGTTATTATCTAATATCATAATAGTTTAACTCAAATTAAAAGTGATCTAATTTGGTAGTTAAGATTTATTGGGCTTTAATTATTAAATAAAGTATGAGTCAAATATGTGTAGATACTCTAGTAACTAATTTCTAATTGATGATGAGCTTATTAGGAATTAGAGCTAATGTACCAAAATTATATATTAGAGTTATGGTCCCCACGCACATCCGTAACTTCTATAATATCACATCTTTAAAAAAGAGAAAGTCATCTTCTCTAAATTACTTGTGTACTCATTAAGTTTTGTATAAGAGTTTTACGGTTCTAACAATGATAGTTATTATTTTTTTTAAATATGTAATATTTTTTTAAAAAAAATTGAACTGATGAGAATATAATTTATTTTTATAATATTTACATTTAAAAATAAAAAAATTTGAAGTAAAATAGAATTTTTTATAATTATACATTTTGAAAATAATTATAATTTTTTTAGAAGTTGCAATAATCACACATTTAAAAATATTTATATTTTAATTTACAATTATTAGTTAAAAATTATGCAAATTTTAAAATAAACATATTACTTGAATAGAACTCTAAGCATAAAATATAGGAAAAAATTTGTGATTGTTATGAATATCTTATTAAGTGGATGTCCATCAAGATTAAGATAAGTTTTGATGTACTTTAAATTCTAATAGTTATTAGAATTAGATCTCTACTTCTTTTATACTTCTTATGCTTATAAATAAACTCTGGTGAAGTACTGCAATCATCCCTTTAATCAATAAAGTACATTCTCTATTGCTTTCATATTTTCATTGTTCTTTATTTGCTCAATCTCTCTTTATTTTATAACACGTTATCAGCATGATTGTGCTCAAAATAATAGTTCTTTTTATCGACAATCTAATTCCTTCATGATTTTCAATATCTTTGACGACAAGATGTAAAGTTTTTACAGGAAGTTTCTTTTATTTATTGTTTCAATCTGATTATTATTTTTCATTCTTCTTTCATTATACATTATCATTTTTTTAATTAACTTATTTTACTTTGTGTTCTTAAGGATGGTGAAAGATTTGATGTCGTTATCCATATGAAATCGAGAAGTAAGATTCACTCTCAAAGTTTGCTTATTGATATTTGCTTGGAGATGATCTCTTTTTCTTCATTACAAAGGATGTTTATAATCACTACTTCTCATCCATGGTAACGTAAGTCAATCTAATCAACTTCTTTTGAAATTTGATTTGATTTCGATTAAAAAGTTTAATTTATATAATTCACTATTCGTATCTCTATGAATTTATAAAATAGTTCAAGCATTTAGTTATTGGGATTTTTATGTGGAGATAAATATTTTTTCATTTTTAATAGAAATGATTGGTTTAATTTTGATTTTGATTAAGATATATGATTATTTCGGAATGTGAGTAAAAATACTTACTTGTCATGAACTTTGGGATATTCACTTTGTCTGTGATAATTTCATATCATTGTAAAATTTGAGATGAAATTGTGTCATAAGAGGTGGAGGTTTGAAAATATTTATGTTCAAACTTTTATAGCTGTAAAGTTATTTTCATTTGACATTATAATATTTTGTATTTTATTGTGGTATGATATATAAAATATATATTATCTAACCACAATGATTTATTAGTAACATAAATTTATTATTTGTTATGTTTAAAATATGTTTTATTTATACCTATTCATTTTATTTTTATATGAATTAATAAAATTTTAGAAGATCAAAATTTCTTTTTTATCATTCTTGTTAAAAAGAATTGCAAAACTATATATTATTTAAAACAAATTAAGTATTCAATAAGGTTATATAATAAAATGATTATATGCTCCCGAAGAGCTAATATTGCATCAAACTGTAAAAAGCTCTTTAAGAGCTAATATTTTACCTCCTTATGATGCAAAATTTTGTAAAATATAATACTTTTTTTTAGATCAAGAAGATATATGTTGAATAAAACCTTCGTGTGTTTTACATTAAAACAATATATAAAAATAACATGAGATACTCATGCATTTGCATTATATATATTCCCCGAACGAATACATTACACTATATGATTGAAATATCTAATGTGCTCCTGTAACAGCAATATTGTGAATATGACATTAATAGTATTTTCGAACTATCTCATACCTTTTAGTGGCTAAGCAAAATAATAAGTTACTAATGAAAAACTATGAAATTCTTCCCATTAGTTTTGCTTCATTCCCTGGAGTGAATGTAGCAGTACATAACAATTATAAAAAATGAAAATATAGATATCATGATTGTTGTTATAATTGAGGATGTGATTGGAGACTAATCATGATAACATGAATAGATAGATTTTTATTTAAAATCCACACATGTTTTGGGATGGTGATTATGAAATAAAAAATTAATAGAGGTGTTTAGAAGTCTATCCTACTAGATTTATTGCATTCCCTGAAGTGAATGCAAATATAAAAAAATTAAAAGATATAATCATGGACCACTAAAAATGGGAACATAGTAATAAATAAGAGAACAATTAGAGTTCTCAAGATAACTCTTCAATGAGTAAAGATAATTTATGTTATCAATGTCATATAAAAGATTATTGGCTACATATGTGGCATATGCCTAAATATTTTGTTTCTATTAATATTCTTTGAGGAATGATATGAGAACGTAGTAATAAATTCTATCATTATAGATAAAAAGTATTTCTCTTATTTGGTACTAAAACAAACAAATATTATTCCAATATTTGATGGTACAAAATTAGTCGAAAGCTCTAGAAGAGCTAATATATTAATATCTTGTGATGGTTAATTCATTAGTTTTAAAAGATATTTATAATGGATCTTATATTGAGATTTTGAATGAGAAAAATATTATATTTCATATGAATCACTATTACTATAAATATCTGTTTTGAAAGGATGAAAAATAAAGGATTGGGTTATTAATTTATATTTATTTTATAATCTTTGTGATCTTCTTCTGTCATCATCCCCATTAAGGGGTTGGAAGTAAAATATTTGACTGCGAAAGATCTATTTATGAGAAATAAAATATGATAATTCTATCTAAAGCTTGTTATGGTTGGATGCACTTAAAGTTGCAAATTTTTTTTAGATATTTGAAGATTTTGGCATATTCTCTAAAGAGAATATTGCATATAATTGTTTGGAAATTATATTTATTTTATTGACTTAGTGACATTATAATATTCACATTGATATAGACATTTCCAGAAGTAAATGACGATAAAATTATTAATTGTCAAAATTTATATTTACATTATTAGTACAATTGAAAAGCATGATTAAGTAAACCAGAAGTTTACTGATACAGATACATTTACTACTTGACATGACTAGCTAGGCCATCCTAGATCATATATGATGCAAAAATTAATTAAGAATTCATATGGGAATTCATTAAAGAACCATAAGATTCTTTAATTTAAAAGAATTCTCATGTTACTTGTTTTCAATGAAAATTAATTATTATAAACTCATTAGCTAAAGTTGAGATTACTGTCTTGCATTTCTAAAAAGAATATGGGTTCATTTATCCACCATGTGGATGATTTAGATATTATATGATTTTCGTAGATGCATCTACAAAATAATCACATATGTGTTATCAATTTGCAAGATTGCTTGTTTAAATAATTAATTTCAGATCATGCAATTAAGACAATTCATCTTGCTAATGCTGATGAGTTTATATCTCAATCTTTTATTGATTGAGTGAAAAACTTTTGTAAAATTTTGTGCATAATGGTTTAGAGAAATTATTGATTAAACACCTCTGATTAATGTCTGAACTATTACTTATGAGAACTAAACTTTCTATTTCAACATGAGATTATGTTGATTTACGTGTTGTACGCATCAAGCCAATAAATTATAAATACTCCCTATTATAATTGGTTTTTTATCAAGAGCTAAATATTTGTCATCTTTGAATTTTGTATGTGTGTATATGTTCCAATTGCCTCACCATAACACGTAAATATGAGTGAATTCTCAAAGAAAGTTGGGAATATATATTAATTATAAGTTTCTTTGTATTATTAGATGTTTTGAATGTATTGGAAATTCAATTATGACATTATTTGTGATTATAATTTTGATTCGATAGTTTTCCTGACATTAGAGGGAGAGAAATAATAACTTGTAATGAGTTAGGGGGAGAGTAATTTGAAACAAAATTTCAACAATAATAACTCATAACAAGTTAACTGTCAGATGAATTTACAAAATTAATGATAATAACCAAGTTAATATTTTAATTTGAACCAAAAGTCCCAACATGACAATCAAGTAGAATAAATAATAGTTTGATCAGTTCCAAAGATGAAAATTCTTCTAGATGGTCATATAGTGAAGGCGGGTGCTCCAGAAGAGACTCAAGACATAACTAATAAGTAAATCTTCAAAAGAGATTCAGGAACCTCAAACTAAATTTTAAAATAATGAAAATAAGATATCTCAATAAGTTATGCCAATTCGAGAAAATGTGGAACCGAATAATTAAAGTGGTTGATAATTATTTTGCATGAAATATTATTATTGAAATAATTAAATAAAAGGAGGATCTTGAAGAAATCTATTGAGAAACATAGAGATGGAATAAATTAATCAAAATAGAAAGACGCAACTCAAGTACAATTAAATTTGTGGAGTTTTTGGATCAATAGTCCAAACATCTAAAGGTATAAAGCCAGTGAGGGTGCAATTGAAGTAGTTTTGCAAAAGCGGAATAAAATATGAAGTTTTGCTCTAAGTCCTGGCATTGATTATGAAAAGATATAATATTCTTTTGTGGTGGATGCAATAACCTTTAGATATATTATTAAATTGACAATTCATAAAAGATTTAATTTGCGTCTAATGATTGTTGTTACAACCTTTATAAATCACTATCTAGTAAAGTTTATATTAAAACCCTTAAAGGATTTAGAATGCTAGAAGCATATTGAAATTCTCGGGAAATTATTCATTTATATGAATTGAAATAATTGAACATATGTGGTAAATTTGACTTAGTCAGTAATAGTTGAAAGAGGATTATAAAATGATCCAAAATACCTATTTGTATATTTATAGAAGGATCATGATTAAAGTTTGTTATGATTATTATTGAAACTCCTAAAGAGATCACAATATATTTCCTCAAAATTTTCCCTCACTCATGATTTTCAAAAGAATGGTAATATAGATGCTTAGCAAATACATTCAAATAGTCATTTGAAAAACTAGTATTCAAGATTGAATACGTAGAATATGAGAAAGTATGTAATATTTTCATGAGGGGGAGTAAATACGCACTGTACTCTTTTTCAACCGAGGTTTTGTCCCATTAGGTTTTCTTGGTAAGGTTTTTAATAAGGCAGAATATTATGCGTATTATAGATACTTATACTCTTTTTCCTTCACTAGAAACTTTGTTCCCATAGGGTTTGCAAAACACTAATGGTGTTAACAATTTTTTTGTTATGCTACAAAAATATTATTAGTGTTAAAGGAAATCCCTGTTAAAAAAATAGGTATTGAACTATGCTTAATGAATTAAAGTTAAATAAAAAGTTTTAAATACCCAAATTAAAAGAAATTAATTATTTTTAATTAATTAATTAATAATTAATAATATAATTAATTAATTATCTTTTGCTACCTCATAAAGAAATAGCATTAGAAGTATATTGGAGTCATTTGTAAAACGTTTGACAAGTTAAAATACCAAATCAAACAAAAAAAAGATAGATACCAAACTAGGAAAAGAGTCAAGTTGAGGTACCAAATTGGATTACAAAAAGGATTAAGTACCAACTTAAAGAAAAATGTTAAATTTAAGTACGATAAAAAAATTAGCTACCAAATCAATAAAAACTGTTATATTAAACCTTTTCCAACCCATGCATAAAGGTCAATCAAGTGTAAGTGTCACAGGTCAAAGTACAAAGCCCGTGACCATAGAACAAGATAAGCCCCATAGAGGTTTAACGATAAGATAGGTAACATTTAGCCTACGAGAACTAGCCCAATTCAAAGAACTATTGAAGAAGCCTATCAAAGTGAAACCTGGTTGGCCCGATAATGAAGATATGGCAACTTAGGCTATTTTGGTAACTAATCTTAGAAGATTGATAGGAATAATATCTTGTAAAGATTAGATTAGATTTGATATACCATATCTTGTAAATCCTTAAAATCAAGGGATATGGTTAATCTTATCCATTGGTGTAACTTAATTTTGTCCGTTGATTTTGGAGGAGCTCAACTATAAATAAAGAGCCTCCCCTTCACTTGTAGATCATTCCATTGTATGTTAAATTCTTAAGAGTAATAGAATTCTAAGATCATTTACTCAAACACCTCTCGTGCATTATTTTTTTTGGCTTTCTGTTGTTCTTTGTGGCTTCTTTTGGCATAGTTTACTTCTACTATACAAATTGGTGCCTTAGAGGTATTCTAAAGGAATCCTCACTTGATTAAAGGCTAACTTAGGCAATTTGGATGAACGGATCACCTAAGGTCTCACGGATCGCAAGACGAAAGATCTAGCCCCGTGAAAAGTGGTATCAGAGCTATTGTTTTGAAAGTACTGTTGGGATGTCGAAAGAAATTGTCGATCAGAGTAAGCCAACAGAGACCCGTGGAAGGGCTATAAAAGTGATTCAATTGAGAGGCTTGTTCTCATCTTTAGAGGATCGAGTTGTCACTTTTGAGGAGTCTATGAGGGACATTAAGGAGAAGATCAACGATGTCGGTGATAGACTCATTGATGGGTTGCAAATAATGAATGAGCAACTTAGGGAATTTGTGTGGGATACTATCGGTTCCTCGAAGAATAAGCTGGCTGGGAAAGATGATGTTCTCGAGGCTATGGTGACAGCTTTGAAGGAAGAGATCAATGAGCTTAAGAAGGAGCTCAAGATTTTCAAGACTGTCATGGGTAATGGAATGTTGGCTTCGAAGTCGAAGCAACAAGTAATGGATGTGCCCAAACCGAAAGCGTTTAATAGGCAAGGTCCACAAGTAAAGTGGATAACTTACTTTGGGCCATGGAGTAATACTTCCGTGCAATGAGCATCAAGGATGATACCACAAAGGTAAATACTGTTGCTATGTATTTTACTGATGTTACTTTGTTATGGTGACGGCGTAAGTCCACAGATGTGAGACGTGGTGGGACCGAGATTGGGACTTGGAAGGAGTTCCAAAAGGAATTCAAAGCACAGTTTTACCTTGGGTATGCCAAGGATGAAGCTCGAGCAAAGTTGCGGCAACTTACGCAACGAGGCACGGTTAGATAGTATATGTAGGAGTTCAATGAACTCATGCTCCAAATTTCTGATTTGAGCAAGAAAGAAGCATTTTTCTCCTTCACGAATTGGTTGAAACCATGGGAAAGTAAGAGTTGCAACGCCAAGGAGTTTAGGAACTTACCAATGTCATGATAGTAGCGAAGTCCTTAGTGGAACTTATTCCTAGAAGAGACAGGTTTGATTCTTTCAAGCCCAACGAGAGGGGCAATAGTAGGTACCATGAGGAAGATGAAGAGGGACATAGCAATGATGGCAACGGTAGTAGTAGGGATAGTGATAATAGGAAACCACGAAATGGGAAGTGGAGACCTAGCAGCCCAAAAGAGAATAGGGGAAAGTTGAGATGCGGTAAGGGACCGCATATGAAGAGGGGCTGCCCAAAGGTATCTTCAGTTTCAGCTATCAGGAGGAATGATGAGCTAGAAGAGGTGGAGCCTGTTGAGAGAAAGACATCGAGGGTCAATTCGATGGTGCTCATTGCTAAGAAAAGGGATGGCAATGAAGGGTTGATGTTTGTAGACATCAATATTATAGGTCAGAAGAGGAGCGCTCTTATTGATACGGGAGCATCGGACTCGTTCATTTTGGAAAAGGCTACGAAGAAACTTGGTCTCTCGATTAGGAAATTGAATAAGAAGATCAAGACAGTAAATTCTGAGGAGGCCCCAACTATGGGGTAGTCCAAAATGCAGAGCTACAAATCGACGAATGGAAAGGAAAAGAATAATTTGAGGTAATCCAACTAGATGATTATGATTATGTTATTAGCTTAAACTTTCTTGACAAGATTCAGGTAGCTCTATATCCATGGGCCGATCAAATTCATATTTTCACCGGTCCGTTATCAAAATTATTATGCTGGTGCATTGAGATATGAAGGTTGGGACAAATGTGTTGCCATCAATCCAACTAGTCGAGGATGTTTGGTATGAGAGGAACATTGACTCGATAGAACGGAATGCTACGAAAGTCCTTTCAAAAGCGTTAGCGGCACAAGAGATCGATATAAAGCCTACAGAATCGATTGTGGAGCTGACACATTTGGGAAAGGTGGGTAGTGCATTGGGCTCCGAGGGAAAAGGAGCGATACAAAAGTAGTCAAAACGAGTGAATGCTGCTAGTAAGGTACATTGCAAACACTTTGATAATGTTCTGAATTCTAACTTGTTGGCTTGATAAGATCATAGGGGGCCCTTTCAAAGTTCATAAGCAAGAAGGCTGATAGGCTGTGGGCAATACGAAGCCAAGGTGTGAGAATCATGTGGATTCAAAAGTAAGAAAGTCAAAATTTGGGCAAGTTAAAGCGGAGACTTCCTACCAATGAGATGTACCAACGAGTAGGACGGTTCAAGTTAAGAGGCAACAAAAGCCGGGGTAAAGGTTCCGAAGGAAGGGACAACCCGATCACAAGACAAGTCGGGAAGAAGCCAAGGCAACAAGAGAGTTCAAAGGTGAATCAAGTCAGTGCCATTCAGAAGTTGCAACAAGGGCGTTGCAAGAATGGGTGGGGAAAATGTCACGGGTCAAAATACAAAGCCCATGACCATAGCACAAGATGCACCCCATGGAGATCTAGCGATAAAATGGGGAACATTTAGCCCACGTGAATTAGCCCGATTAAAAAAACTATCAGAGAAGCCTATCAAATTGAAGCCTGGTTGGCCCGATAATGAAAATATGGCAATTTAGGCTATTTTGGTAACTAATCTTAGAAGATTGATAGGAATAATATCTTGTAAAGGTTAGATTAGATTTGATATGGCATATCTTGTAAATCCCTAAAATCAAGGGATATGGTTAATCTCATCCGTCGATGTAACTTAATCTTGTCTATGATTTTGAGGGAGCTCAACTATAAATAAAGAGCCTCCCCCTCACTTGTAGATCACTCCATTGTATGTTGAATTCTTAAGAGTAATAGAATTCTGAGAGCATTTACTCAAACACCTCTTGTGCATTCTTTTCTGTGGCTTTCTGTTGTTCTTTGCTGCTTCTTTTGGCATAGTTTGCTTCCGCTATACAAATTGGTGCCTTAGAGGTATTCTAAAGGAATCCTCACTTGAGTAAAGGCTGACTTAGGCGACTTTTGGACAAACGGATCGCCTAAGGCCACACAGGTCGCGAGATGAAAGATCTAGCCCCGTGACATAAGGTGTTGGTTGGCTCTATTTGTAGAGTACGGTGTCAAACTTTCAATCATCTACGTCTTCTTCTTCTACCTCAATATGTGTTTTTAAAAAATTATAATTAAATTACTATCAACCAATATTTGTAATATTAGAGAACTAGGATGGTTTTTGACTTATGCTTCATGTTGGGTTAATTATTTTGCATTAAATAATTAAAATTTAAAGGTTATAATATGCTCTAAATTTTTGTACTCTCTATTTTTAAAATTTAATCTCAATTTTTTTATTTTTCAGAATTTAGTCCCTTTATTTTGTGAATTTAAAAATTTAGGTTCAATTGTTAATATCGTTAAAATTTTTCTATTAAATTTGTTGGCATTTCATTCTAATTTTTTTTAAAAGTACTCAATCAATAATCATGTTACAAAATAGCATTACAAAATGGCATTCTAGATAATCTATTGATGTTAACAGTTCTTTAAATTTATGTCAATATTTTAATTAGAATAAAATATTTAGACTGACTAATGACACTATAAACGTTGAAGTATTAAATTACATAAAAAATCAAATATAAAAATTAAATTTTAAATTTTAATAAAATATAAAGACCACAATTGAAATTTAACTATTTTATATAATTCAAAAGTAAAAAACTAGAGTTAAAAATTAACTACCATTGTTAAGAGTGAAAAAAAAAAAGAGTCAAGTGCTAAAAGAAGGAAGGCCTTAGATTTCCCTTTATATATAGTAGTATAGATTATAAACAGTTAGAAATCTGAAATAAATAATGAAATAAAAATAGTATGCTTCTATCAATAATTTAATTATGGTGAATAAATTTTATATATTTTTTATTCAAACTATACTAAAAATAATTTAGGGTAGATAAGAATTATATTTATTTTATTGACTTAGTGACATTATAATATTCACATTGATATAGACATTTCCAGAAGTAAATGACGATAAAATTATTAATTGTCAAAATTTATATTTACATTATTAGTACAATTGAAAAGCATGATTAAGTAAACCAGAAGTTTACTGATACAGATACATTTACTACTTGACATGACTAGCTAGGCCATCCTAGATCATATATGATGCAAAAATTAATTAAGAATTCATATGGGAATTCATTAAAGAACCATAAGATTCTTTAATTTAAAAGAATTCTCATGTTACTTGTTTTCAATGAAAATTAATTATTATAAACTCATTAGCTAAAGTTGAGATTACTGTCTTGCATTTCTAAAAAGAATATGGGTTCATTTATCCACCATGTGGATGATTTAGATATTATATGATTTTCGTAGATGCATCTACAAAATAATCACATATGTGTTATCAATTTGCAAGATTGCTTGTTTAAATAATTAATTTCAGATCATGCAATTAAGACAATTCATCTTGCTAATGCTGATGAGTTTATATCTCAATCTTTTATTGATTGAGTGAAAAACTTTTGTAAAATTTTGTGCATAATGGTTTAGAGAAATTATTGATTAAACACCTCTGATTAATGTCTGAACTATTACTTATGAGAACTAAACTTTCTATTTCAACATGAGATTATGTTGATTTACGTGTTGTACGCATCAAGCCAATAAATTATAAATACTCCCTATTATAATTGGTTTTTTATCAAGAGCTAAATATTTGTCATCTTTGAATTTTTGTATGTGTGTATATGTTCCAATTGCCTCACCATAACACGTAAATATGAGTGAATTCTCAAAGAAAGTTGGGAATATATATTAATTATAAGTTTCTTTGTATTATTAGATGTTTTGAATGTATTGGAAATTCAATTATGACATTATTTGTGATTATAATTTTGATTCGATAGTTTTCCTGACATTAGAGGGAGAGAAATAATAACTTGTAATGAGTTAGGGGGAGAGTAATTTGAAACAAAATTTCAACAATAATAACTCATAACAAGTTAACTGTCAGATGAATTTACAAAATTAATGATAATAACCAAGTTAATATTTTAATTTGAACCAAAAGTCCCAACATGACAATCAAGTAGAATAAATAATAGTTTGATCAGTTCCAAAGATGAAAATTCTTCTAGATGGTCATATAGTGAAGGCGGGTGCTCCAGAAGAGACTCAAGACATAACTAATAAGTAAATCTTCAAAAGAGATTCAGGAACCTCAAACTAAATTTTAAAATAATGAAAATAAGATATCTCAATAAGTTATGCCAATTCGAGAAAATGTGGAACCGAATAATTAAAGTGGTTGATAATTATTTTGCATGAAATATTATTATTGAAATAATTAAATAAAAGGAGGATCTTGAAGAAATCTATTGAGAAACATAGAGATGGAATAAATTAATCAAAATAGAAAGACGCAACTCAAGTACAATTAAATTTGTGGAGTTTTTGGATCAATAGTCCAAACATCTAAAGGTATAAAGCCAGTGAGGGTGCAATTGAAGTAGTTTTGCAAAAGCGGAATAAAAATATGAAGTTTTGCTCTAAGTCCTGGCATTGATTATGAAAAGATATAATATTCTTTTGTGGTGGATGCAATAACCTTTAGATATATTATTAAATTGACAATTCATAAAAGATTTAATTTGCGTCTAATGATTGTTGTTACAACCTTTATAAATCACTATCTAGTAAAGTTTATATTAAAACCCTTAAAGGATTTAGAATGCTAGAAGCATATTGAAATTCTCGGGAAATTATTCATTTATATGAATTGAAATAATTGAACATATGTGGTAAATTTGACTTAGTCAGTAATAGTTGAAAGAGGATTATAAAATGATCCAAAATACCTATTTGTATATTTATAGAAGGATCATGATTAAAGTTTGTTATGATTATTATTGAAACTCCTAAAGAGATCACAATATATTTCCTCAAAATTTTCCCTCACTCATGATTTTCAAAAGAATGGTAATATAGATGCTTAGCAAATACATTCAAATAGTCATTTGAAAAACTAGTATTCAAGATTGAATACGTAGAATATGAGAAAGTATGTAATATTTTCATGAGGGGGAGTAAATACGCACTGTACTCTTTTTCAACCGAGGTTTTGTCCCATTAGGTTTTCTTGGTAAGGTTTTTAATAAGGCAGAATATTATGCGTATTATAGATACTTATACTCTTTTTCCTTCACTAGAAACTTTGTTCCCATAGGGTTTGCAAAACACTAATGGTGTTAACAATTTTTTTGTTATGCTACAAAAATATTATTAGTGTTAAAGGAAATCCCTGTTAAAAAAATAGGTATTGAACTATGCTTAATGAATTAAAGTTAAATAAAAAAGTTTTAAATACCCAAATTAAAAGAAATTAATTATTTTTAATTAATTAATTAATAATTAATAATATAATTAATTAATTATCTTTTGCTACCTCATAAAAGAAATAGCATTAGAAGTATATTGGAGTCATTTGTAAAACGTTTGACAAGTTAAAATACCAAATCAAACAAAAAAAAAGATAGATACCAAACTAGGAAAAAGAGTCAAGTTGAGGTACCAAATTGGATTACAAAAAGGATTAAGTACCAACTTAAAGAAAAATGTTAAATTTAAGTACGATAAAAAAATTAGCTACCAAATCAATAAAAACTGTTATATTAAACCTTTTCCAACCCATGCATAAAGGTCAATCAAGTGTAAGTGTCACAGGTCAAAGTACAAAGCCCGTGACCATAGAACAAGATAAGCCCCATAGAGGTTTAACGATAAGATAGGTAACATTTAGCCTACGAGAACTAGCCCAATTCAAAGAACTATTGAAGAAGCCTATCAAAGTGAAACCTGGTTGGCCCGATAATGAAGATATGGCAACTTAGGCTATTTTGGTAACTAATCTTAGAAGATTGATAGGAATAATATCTTGTAAAGATTAGATTAGATTTGATATACCATATCTTGTAAATCCTTAAAATCAAGGGATATGGTTAATCTTATCCATTGGTGTAACTTAATTTTGTCCGTTGATTTTGGAGGAGCTCAACTATAAATAAAGAGCCTCCCCTTCACTTGTAGATCATTCCATTGTATGTTAAATTCTTAAGAGTAATAGAATTCTAAGATCATTTACTCAAACACCTCTCGTGCATTATTTTTTTTGGCTTTCTGTTGTTCTTTGTGGCTTCTTTTGGCATAGTTTACTTCTACTATACAAATTGGTGCCTTAGAGGTATTCTAAAGGAATCCTCACTTGATTAAAGGCTAACTTAGGCAAATTTGGATGAACGGATCACCTAAGGTCTCACGGATCGCAAGACGAAAGATCTAGCCCCGTGAAAAGTGGTATCAGAGCTATTGTTTTGAAAGTACTGTTGGGATGTCGAAAGAAATTGTCGATCAGAGTAAGCCAACAGAGACCCGTGGAAGGGCTATAAAAGTGATTCAATTGAGAGGCTTGTTCTCATCTTTAGAGGATCGAGTTGTCACTTTTGAGGAGTCTATGAGGGACATTAAGGAGAAGATCAACGATGTCGGTGATAGACTCATTGATGGGTTGCAAATAATGAATGAGCAACTTAGGGAATTTGTGTGGGATACTATCGGTTCCTCGAAGAATAAGCTGGCTGGGAAAGATGATGTTCTCGAGGCTATGGTGACAGCTTTGAAGGAAGAGATCAATGAGCTTAAGAAGGAGCTCAAGATTTTCAAGACTGTCATGGGTAATGGAATGTTGGCTTCGAAGTCGAAGCAACAAGTAATGGATGTGCCCAAACCGAAAGCGTTTAATAGGCAAGGTCCACAAGTAAAGTGGATAACTTACTTTGGGCCATGGAGTAATACTTCCGTGCAATGAGCATCAAGGATGATACCACAAAGGTAAATACTGTTGCTATGTATTTTACTGATGTTACTTTGTTATGGTGACGGCGTAAGTCCACAGATGTGAGACGTGGTGGGACCGAGATTGGGACTTGGAAGGAGTTCCAAAAGGAATTCAAAGCACAGTTTTACCTTGGGTATGCCAAGGATGAAGCTCGAGCAAAGTTGCGGCAACTTACGCAACGAGGCACGGTTAGATAGTATATGTAGGAGTTCAATGAACTCATGCTCCAAATTTCTGATTTGAGCAAGAAAGAAGCATTTTTCTCCTTCACGAATTGGTTGAAACCATGGGAAAAGTAAGAGTTGCAACGCCAAGGAGTTTAGGAACTTACCAATGTCATGATAGTAGCGAAGTCCTTAGTGGAACTTATTCCTAGAAGAGACAGGTTTGATTCTTTCAAGCCCAACGAGAGGGGCAATAGTAGGTACCATGAGGAAGATGAAGAGGGACATAGCAATGATGGCAACGGTAGTAGTAGGGATAGTGATAATAGGAAACCACGAAATGGGAAGTGGAGACCTAGCAGCCCAAAAGAGAATAGGGGAAAGTTGAGATGCGGTAAGGGACCGCATATGAAGAGGGGCTGCCCAAAGGTATCTTCAGTTTCAGCTATCAGGAGGAATGATGAGCTAGAAGAGGTGGAGCCTGTTGAGAGAAAGACATCGAGGGTCAATTCGATGGTGCTCATTGCTAAGAAAAGGGATGGCAATGAAGGGTTGATGTTTGTAGACATCAATATTATAGGTCAGAAGAGGAGCGCTCTTATTGATACGGGAGCATCGGACTCGTTCATTTTGGAAAAGGCTACGAAGAAACTTGGTCTCTCGATTAGGAAATTGAATAAGAAGATCAAGACAGTAAATTCTGAGGAGGCCCCAACTATGGGGTAGTCCAAAATGCAGAGCTACAAATCGACGAATGGAAAGGAAAAGAATAATTTGAGGTAATCCAACTAGATGATTATGATTATGTTATTAGCTTAAACTTTCTTGACAAGATTCAGGTAGCTCTATATCCATGGGCCGATCAAATTCATATTTTCACCGGTCCGTTATCAAAAATTATTATGCTGGTGCATTGAGATATGAAGGTTGGGACAAATGTGTTGCCATCAATCCAACTAGTCGAGGATGTTTGGTATGAGAGGAACATTGACTCGATAGAACGGAATGCTACGAAAGTCCTTTCAAAAGCGTTAGCGGCACAAGAGATCGATATAAAGCCTACAGAATCGATTGTGGAGCTGACACATTTGGGAAAGGTGGGTAGTGCATTGGGCTCCGAGGGAAAAGGAGCGATACAAAAGTAGTCAAAACGAGTGAATGCTGCTAGTAAGGTACATTGCAAACACTTTGATAATGTTCTGAATTCTAACTTGTTGGCTTGATAAGATCATAGGGGGCCCTTTCAAAGTTCATAAGCAAGAAGGCTGATAGGCTGTGGGCAATACGAAGCCAAGGTGTGAGAATCATGTGGATTCAAAAGTAAGAAAGTCAAAATTTGGGCAAGTTAAAGCGGAGACTTCCTACCAATGAGATGTACCAACGAGTAGGACGGTTCAAGTTAAGAGGCAACAAAAGCCGGGGTAAAGGTTCCGAAGGAAGGGACAACCCGATCACAAGACAAGTCGGGAAGAAGCCAAGGCAACAAGAGAGTTCAAAGGTGAATCAAGTCAGTGCCATTCAGAAGTTGCAACAAGGGCGTTGCAAGAATGGGTGGGGAAAATGTCACGGGTCAAAATACAAAGCCCATGACCATAGCACAAGATGCACCCCATGGAGATCTAGCGATAAAATGGGGAACATTTAGCCCACGTGAATTAGCCCGATTAAAAAAACTATCAGAGAAGCCTATCAAATTGAAGCCTGGTTGGCCCGATAATGAAAATATGGCAATTTAGGCTATTTTGGTAACTAATCTTAGAAGATTGATAGGAATAATATCTTGTAAAGGTTAGATTAGATTTGATATGGCATATCTTGTAAATCCCTAAAATCAAGGGATATGGTTAATCTCATCCGTCGATGTAACTTAATCTTGTCTATGATTTTGAGGGAGCTCAACTATAAATAAAGAGCCTCCCCCTCACTTGTAGATCACTCCATTGTATGTTGAATTCTTAAGAGTAATAGAATTCTGAGAGCATTTACTCAAACACCTCTTGTGCATTCTTTTCTGTGGCTTTCTGTTGTTCTTTGCTGCTTCTTTTGGCATAGTTTGCTTCCGCTATACAAATTGGTGCCTTAGAGGTATTCTAAAGGAATCCTCACTTGAGTAAAGGCTGACTTAGGCGACTTTTGGACAAACGGATCGCCTAAGGCCACACAGGTCGCGAGATGAAAGATCTAGCCCCGTGACATAAGGTGTTGGTTGGCTCTATTTGTAGAGTACGGTGTCAAACTTTCAATCATCTACGTCTTCTTCTTCTACCTCAATATGTGTTTTTAAAAAATTATAATTAAATTACTATCAACCAATATTTGTAATATTAGAGAACTAGGATGGTTTTTGACTTATGCTTCATGTTGGGTTAATTATTTTGCATTAAATAATTAAAATTTAAAGGTTATAATATGCTCTAAATTTTTGTACTCTCTATTTTTAAAATTTAATCTCAATTTTTTTATTTTTCAGAATTTAGTCCCTTTATTTTGTGAATTTAAAAATTTAGGTTCAATTGTTAATATCGTTAAAATTTTTCTATTAAATTTGTTGGCATTTCATTCTAATTTTTTTTAAAAGTACTCAATCAATAATCATGTTACAAAATAGCATTACAAAATGGCATTCTAGATAATCTATTGATGTTAACAGTTCTTTAAATTTATGTCAATATTTTAATTAGAATAAAATATTTAGACTGACTAATGACACTATAAACGTTGAAGTATTAAATTACATAAAAAATCAAATATAAAAATTAAATTTTAAATTTTAATAAAATATAAAGACCACAATTGAAATTTAACTATTTTTATATAATTCAAAAGTAAAAAACTAGAGTTAAAAATTAACTACCATTGTTAAGAGTGAAAAAAAAAAAGAGTCAAGTGCTAAAAGAAGGAAGGCCTTAGATTTCCCTTTATATATAGTAGTATAGATTATAAACAGTTAGAAATCTGAAATAAATAATGAAATAAAAATAGTATGCTTCTATCAATAATTTAATTATGGTGAATAAATTTTATATATTTTTTATTCAAACTATACTAAAAATAATTTAGGGTAGATAAGAATTAACGAAAAATGTGAAGAAGAAAATAAAAGAGAAATACATAGCGGGAATTTAGCATTATTTCTAAGTATTTTTGGAATAAAAAATAGTTTTGAGATAAAAGCGTTGTTAAATAAGATATTTTTGAACTTTTTAAAAGTGTTTTTGGGATGCAAAATGTTTTGTAAAAGCATTTTTTTTAGTCAAAAACAGAAGCAAAAAATTTTAACTTTTGCTCAAAAGTGTTTTTTAGCCCAAAAACATTTTTGAAAAGCAATGCTAAACTAAGTCATAATGTTTGGGAGCTAAAATTTTAAAATTTGGATTTAGATTTCAAAAATAGTATATGTCGAAACCATAGCTTTTCGTTCAAAATTTTAAATTTAATAAAAACGGGGAATCGACTTTTGAAAAACGGAAATGGAGTCGCCACAAATCATTTTTTAGGTGTGATTAGATCATCAAGAATTTTGGTCATTTTAATAAAACATTTTGGCTTACCAAAACGACGATTTTGGTCTACGAAATTTGAGAAAACGGGTTCGGGAGTCGGTTACGCATGAGGAAGGATTAGCACCCTCATTACGCCCAAAATTGGTACCAAATCGATTGAATGCTGTCTTTTTGTCTAAAATTTAAAATGTTTTTGAAATGTGATCCTTTGTACAAACATTTGAATAGTCCGAGTTGGTCGTCAAAATTTTCTTGTTTCAGAGGAATACAGCATCACATCTAGCACGATAGGACACGATCCGTTACCCTCGAAAACACGATAAATTTCGACTTCCTAAAATTTATAAGTGGAAATTACAAAAGGATGCCCAATTATTTAGTCCAACGAAAAACCGAAACCCAGCACAGTAGGGCACGATTCCTCGGATTTCCAAACATTGAACATTGCCTCGCCTTAGAAAACACGAGTGAAATTCCAAAGGAATATTCAATTGTTTTGAACAAACGGGAAATCGCAACCCAGCATGATAGGGCACGATTCCCGAATTGCCAAACACCGAGTATTGCCTTCGTTTTAAAGAATTTTTAAATGAATAATTATAAAAATAGCTTAAAACGTATTAATGCGACTCGGAATAAGACGAAATTAATCATAAAGATTTGGATTTCATAAAACCACATTTCGTAAACCAAATGGAAAACAATAATATGGGATAATATATGTACGCATAAAAATACTACAATGGAAGAGTGAAGATAATACAATTTATTTAATCAACTAACAAACACTTAAACAACTAAGTATAACTAATTTGGAAATATAACTCAATTTCAATCATGCCTCGGGAATAATTAACATGACAATATAAAACAATGAATAAATAATATGCAACGACAACATACATGGCATAATATAAAATGATTATTACTAGATGAACAAAACAAAATGCAAATCGAATAAGCAATATGGTATAAAACTATTTTAAAACAATGATAAGTACGCGATACACACTATATGAATTGATAGATTGATAAATTAGAAACTATTTGCAAAGGCAAATTTAATATATACATGCAATCATTAAAATATGTGTTATAGAATGAATATTTTTTAAAATACATAATATACAAAGTATTAAAATATTTGCTAAAATACACACAATAAAATAAAACTTAAATAATATATGTAATATGAAAGAATAGCAAGAATGTATGATAAAATATAATCCTAGGAAATATAGACGATAGATTTACAAAACATATATACATAAATAACTTTAAAAACAATTATTTGTAAAAACATAGAAATACATACAAGGTTAAGTTAATTTTATAATAAATTATATAATAGTTTTAAGAATGTGCTTATATATATATATATAAGGAAAACTATATAAAATACATAAATTAAATAATATATGTAGATCAAATATAGGTATCAATAAATATATATACGTATAATAATAATTTTAAAGATATATTATGTAAGACTATATTATAAAATGCAAGAATAAATTTAGAAGGAATTATATGTATAAAATAATATAAATTTAATAATATATATATGAAATAAAATTAACTTTAATACAAAATATATGTATATATATAATAGACTAAAGAACATACTCATATGTACAAAGTTTTTTTTTTCTAATGAAATATCTATTTAAAAAAATGACCATATACATATAAAAGGAAAATACTTTCAATAACGTATACGTCATGAAGTTTTTTATTATTTTATATGGCAACAATGCATAATAAAACATGTTATATATATAGTTTAAGACTATGTACAAGAAGATTCAAAGGAGAATATGTATATAAAGTAACATGGAATTAATAATATGTGTAGAATAAGAAACTAAATTAATCATGAAGTCCATAAGTATAATAGTATATGAGAATATTCAAATAAAGTATTTATATAAAAATATTGTAAAATAATACGATAATAAAATAGTGAAATCATCATGAAAATTTAAAAAGAATGCATGCGCATGTATATAAAAGAGATTTGAGTGAATTAAAAAAGGGTAATGAACTATACAAATCAATGGGATCTAATGAAAATTCAATTAAAATGAATGGGCTAATTTATAAATAAAATAATCAAAAAGAGGACCAAAGTGCGAAGCGCATAAATGCGTAGGGATTCAGACTAAAAATAACCCAGTTTCCAAAAAGCAGTGTTTAGGCGCGATCAGATTGCAACAAAGCACAAATTACAAGCCCAAATCAAAAAAAAAAAAGCAAGGCGCATAAGGCGCAATCGAAGGCTCACGCGAATACGGAGGACCCAGTGCGCAAATTTCCCATTCCGAATGAAAAGGAGCGGATCCGGGCTGCTATCCGGGTTGATGCGCAGACCCTCAATGTCCCAAACGGTGCCGTTTCGTTTAATTCCTAAAATTAAAGGCCATTGAATGGCAGCTTGCTGTCCCTTTTAGCCATAAGCAGAGGACCCAATTATTAGGGTTTCAACACAGCCGATTTTAAGGCTTTCCTATCTTTCTGTTCGACCATTCAGCTGCGACATTCCACCATTGAAACCGATGGATGATAGCTCACCATGAAGTCATTTCATTTTCCTACTCTAAACCCCGCCCCAAAAGGTAAGATTTTTAGCCTGAAAACCTATCTCAAGCTTCAATTTCAATAAAGAAGATATGGTCTCCGATGGCTCGTGTGCGCAGGTAGGTCCTTTCCTCTTCACTTTATTTGCTTTCGAAATAAAATAAAATAAAAAAATAACACAAAACAAGAGAATAATCACAAAAAAAGAAAGCCTAGAGATTTAGATCAGAAAATCACCTTCCGATATTGGTTGCCTTTTCGTATTGCATATTATACGTAAAAAATACAACGATCGAATCCCTTGGTTTTTATAGCCGAAGGGATTAAAATGAAAAATAAAATAAATACAATATTCTTCATTTTTGTTTCTTTATTGCTGTGTGTTCGTCCTTTCTTTTGCAGGTACAGGATGCGCTGGAGCTTGGCGTGAGGCGTATGGAGGTGCGCGTGGCTGTTGTACGGAGGCACTGAGGCTGGGACTGCTGTGGCGCAAGCAGACTACTACGGTTCTGCCCTGATTTTTGTTTTTGGGCTGTATTATTGGGCTTGATGTATTGGGTTTTGGGTTTAAGTTTGGGTTTAAGTTTGGGCCATTGGGTTTTGGGTCATGTAATTGGGGTTGGGCTTGTATTTTTTTTTTTGGATTTGGGCTGGGGGTCATGTAACCGGACATTTTAATGGACATTTAATTAATTGTTATTTTTTATTTTGGATTTTGGTTCTGCTTTGGGCCCGGGCAAATTGGCCTGTTTACAGCTGCCCCTCTTTGCTCATTGTCATGTAACGAGAATAGAGCAAAGACTTCAAAGAGGATCAATTTGCCCGGTCTCGCCAAATCATGACTTCTTTGAAGCTCTTCTTTTCTTCAAGTAGCTTTAATATGCTCTACTGCAACTTCAGAGAGACATGGTTCGTGTGTTTTTATCCTGCTCTGCTGCACCTTCAGAGAGATAAGGATTGTGACTTCGATCTGCTCCACTATAACTTCAGGGAGATAAGATCTACACTCTTCGATCTGCTCCACTGCAACTTCAGGAATGCGAGATTTACCATCTTCGATCTGCTCCACTCAACTTCAGGGAAACAAGATCTACAATCTTCAGTCTACTCCACTACAACTTTAAGGAGATAGGGTGGTGGCTTAAATCTGCTTCACTACAACTTTAGAAAGGCGAGATTCGCAATCTTCGATCTGCTCCACTGCAATTTCAGGGAAACAAGATCTACAATCTTCAACCTACTCCACTACAACTTTAGGGAGATAGGGTGGTGGCTTAAATCTGCTTCACTGCAACTTCAGGAAGACGAGATTTACCGTCTTCAATCTGCTCCACTGCAACTTCAGGAAGACAAGATCTGTAGAATCGGTTTCATAGGCTTATGCATATTTCAACTAGTTAGGATGCTATGATCGAAATGAATCAAATGTTCCTAACTAGACGTGGTGCTTATGTCAAATAATTAGAATGCTATGATCGAAATAAATCAAGTACTCCTAGATGAATGATTATGAATGTAGAAATGTCATGAGAGTAATTCCCTTTTTTTAAAAGCTTAAGGTATCATTGCTCATAGTTAATCAGGGTTCTATCATTGATGTGCTATCGCGCCTTCTTGCTTAGCCGTTATCTTCGATAGAAAATTTGAAGAAATAGTCACAATTTGGACTATTCTTTTTCTAATGTTTCCCACTTTTGAGTCTAGTTAGTTCTGACTAGTGGCCCTATTTCAGGTCCTTGTACCATTTATAGACTGTCCAGAGCAATATGCATAACTTCTTTTGCGTGAATATTATAAGTCCAAAAATCTTGATTTCAACAAAAATGCTCGAAAGAGATTATCATAATGGACAAGATAGAATTTTATTGAGTAAAACTCAAAGTAAATAGATTAAACAGGATAGCAAATTTGCTAAAGTACAATATAATATGGGAAAAAGGGTGTACTGTTCCGACTTCTCAAAGACCATTTCAAGCTAAATATGTGTACAGGAGATCCCACGTATTTTGTTGATGCTTCAAGGTGTACTGTTCTTCTCTCTTGTTAATTTGGGAGGACAAGACTACCATATGCCACATATTTAAAATTTGAGCTGCCCGTTTTTGGGTTTTCAACTCAAAAACCCCTTTGGCCTCAAAGCGCCCTTTGCGGGTTTTAGCTTTGGCCTCTCCCTTTTTTTTGGTCTCAAAGCGCCCTTTGTGGGTTTTCACCTTGGCCTCTCCCTTTTAGGTAAAATACTTCTTGACGGAATTCGAATTTACAGGATTGGGCAAGTTTTTACCATTAATCTCGGCTAGGATCAATACTCCTCTGGAGAAAGCTTTCTTCACCACGTAAGGCCCCTCCCAATTAAGCATCCATTTTCCTCGAAAATCCTTCTATATGGGAAGAATCATTTTAAAAACCAGGTCTCCCTCGTGGAATTCTCTAGGGCAAACATTTTTGTCGTATGCCTGCATCATTCGTTTTTGGTACATCTGACCATGACGGATAGCTCTTAACCTCTTTTCTTCAATCAAGTTCAATTGATTGTATCGAGACTGGATCCACTCTACCTCATCTAACTTTAACTCCGACAATACTCGAAGGGACGAGATCTCCACTTCGATTGGCAAAACTGCTTCCATTCCGTAGACCAAAGAGAAAGGTGTTGCCCCAGTTTAGGTTCTAACTGATGTTTGGAAAGCAAATAGAGCAAATGGTAACTTCTCATGCCAATCTTTGTAGGTCTTAGTCATCTTTCCTACAATCTTCTTAATGTTTTTATTGGCCGCTTCCACTGCCCCATTCATTTTCTAGCGGTATGGTGATGAGTTGTGGTGTCTGATCTTGAATTGAATACAGACTTTCGCTATCGTACTATTGTTCAAGTTTAATGCATTTTCAGATATGATCCTCTCCGGCATTCCATATCGACATATGATCTCTTTTTTCAGGAATTTGCTCACTGCAGACTTTGTAACATTGGCTTATGAAGCGGCTTCCACCCATTTGGTGAAGTAGTCGATAACCACAAAGATGAACCGATGCCTATTGGAAGCTTTTGGTGATATTGGTCCAATCACATCCATACCCCACATAGAGAAAGGCCATGGGGAAGTCATGACATGCAGCGGTGAATGAGGCACATGAATTTTGTCTCCATAGATTTGGCATTTATGACATCTATTGGCGTAATTGACACAGTCTCCTTCCATTGTGGATCAATAATATCCGAATCTCATAATTTGTCTGGCCATTGTAAAGCCATTAGTGTGTGTCCCACAGACGCCCTCATGGACTTCTTCCAAGATTTGCTTAGCCTCTACAGCGTCTACGCATCTTAATAGCACTTGATCCTTTCTTCTTTTGTATAGGATCTCCCTATCTAAGACATAGTCAATGGCCAATCTTCCCAGCATCCTTTTGTCATTCTCGCTTGCCTGGTCCGGGTGCTCACGATTCTTCACATATTGCAATATATCGTAATACCAAGGGTGGTCATCTTTTTCTTCATCTTCTTCGATATTATAACAGTGGGCTGGAGTTTCATAAATGCTCATCCAGATAGGTTTGACATCTTCTTGTTTGTTCACCTTGATCATGGAAGCTAAGGTGGCCAAAGCATTGGCCATCTGATTTTCGTCCCGTGGAAGGTAGCAGAAAGTAATGCCATCGAAATCTTTAATCAATTCAAGGACCAGTTTCCGATAATCGATTAACTTGGGGTCTCTGGTCTCCCATTCTCCCTTAAGTTGATAAATCACTAGCGTAGAATCTTTATACACCTCTAACACTTTAATCTTTCATTCTATGGCTACATGGATACCCATTATGCATGCTTCGTACTCCGCCATGTAATTCGTACAATCAAAATCCAATTTACTAGTGAATGGATAATGATATCCGTTTGAGGATACTAAGACTGCCCCGATTCCATTACCCACGGCATTTGATGCCCCATCAAAGTTTAGTTTCCAAGGAAGTTCTTCCAGAGCACCTTTTTCAGTGGCCGCAACACACATCAGGTCTTCATTCGGGAAATCGAAGTTCAAAGGCTCGTAGTCTTCCAAAGCTCTACTGGCCAGAAAAACTGCTATTGCACTCCCTTTTACTGCTTTTTGGTTCACATAGACTATGTCAAATTCAAATAGCAGAATTTGCCATCGGGCCATCCTTCCATTCAAAGTGGTTGACTCCATCATGTACTTTAAAAGGTCCAGTTTTAAGATGAGCCAAGTAGTGTGATACAACATATACTGCCTCAGCTTTCGAGTTGTCCAAATTAGGGCACAACACAGCTTTTCTATCGGCGGGTACCTTGTCTCATATTCAGTGAACCTTTTACTAAGGTAGTAAATAGCTCTTTCTTTCCTTCCTGACTCATCATGCTGACCCAGTACGCATCCCATAGAATTCTCAAATATCGCCAAATACACAATGGCTTATTGGGGCTAGGTAGCATCAACACCGGAGCGTTGAATAAGTACTGTTTGACCTTGTAGAAAGCCCTTTGGCACTGTTCATCCCATACACCTGGTTTGTGTTTTTTTAGTAGGTGGAAAATAGGGTCACATTTCTCGGCTAGTTTTGAAATGAACCGAGTGATGTAATTTAATCTTCTTAGAAAGCCTCGAACCTCTTCCTGGGTACGCGGCAGAGTTAGCTCTTGCATAGTTTTGACTTTGTCTAGATCGATCTCAATCCCTTTTTCACTAACTACGAATTCGAACAACTTTCCAGACTTGGATCTGAAGGTACATTTGGTCGGATTGAGTTTTAGCTGAAACTTCCTCAACCTCAAGAACAACTTTCTCAGGAATTGTATGTGCTCTTTCTCTGTTCTGGACTTTACGATCATATCATCAACATAAACTTCGATTTCTTTGTGCATCATGTCATGGAACAAGGTTACCATGGCCCTTTGATATGTTGCCCCCGCATTCTTCAGTCCAAACAGCATCACCTTGTAACAGAATGTGCCCCACATGGTTACAAATGTGGTCTTCTCCATGTTTCAGGATGCATCTTGATCTGGTTATATCCTGAAAAATCATCCATGAATGAAAATAGTGAGTGTCCTACCGTGTTGTCCACTAGGGTGTCAATATGAGGCAGCGGGAAATTATCCTTCGGGCTGGCTTTGTTCAAATCTCTGTAGTCCACACACATTCGCACTTTTCCATCTTTCTTAGGGACGGGGACGATGTTGGCTACCCAATCTGAGTATTTTACCAAATTTAAAAATCCAGCATCAAACTGCTTGCGAACCTCTTCTTTTATTTTTAGCAAGACGTCCGGCCTCATTTTTAGGAGTTTTTGCTGAACTGGCTTACATTCTTCCTTTATAGGGAGTCGGTGCACCACGATATCAGTGTCCAACCCAGGCATATCTTGGTATGACCATGCGAAGACATCTTTGAATTCTTGAAGTAATTCAATAAGGTCTTGCTTCATCTCCATGGTGATACAAGTTCCGATCTTCACCCCTTGTCCCTCTCCTAAGCTCACAATTTCTATTGATTCTTTGTGAGGTAGGATTTGTTTCTCGTCTTGTTCTACCATCCTCAACAAATCAGGAGATAGGTTACAGCCTTGGTCATCTTCAAAATCCTGAGAATTCTCCACACACATATCTCGCTCAAAAGGAGACTCTGAGCCACTAGCAGTGTCACTCATATCATTGATATCTAGGGACCTGTTATGAGGATGAAGAAAGATACAAAGAATCAAAAGAATTCAAGAACACTTATCTGTATGGTATGATTATTAATGAAGAATGAAAGAATATTTAGAAGAATGTCTGAGGAACAAAAGAATCTGAAAGTAAACATTTGTATAATGTGATTATGAATGAAATTGAAAGAATGAAAGAATCATCTGCTCAAAATGATAATAACTGTGCATTTCATTGAAATAATGTTTTTAAACATAAGCGTATTTCACAAAAGATTCTTATTACTCCTAGGCCTAGAGCAATAAGTGTGTTTTGGACATTACTCTGAGTCAGTTCTAAGAACTACAAGGATCTCTTCCGCAGTCCAGTTGTCCAAAACACTTCCAGGTATGTAGGGGCAAATGCCCGACAAATTTCCTCCTCCAGTTTCTTCTTCGTATGTGGCATTGATGTCCAAGCTTTCCAACCTTTTTTCTATGGCTTCCTTCATTGGCGTGCCTCTCTCGGGATGAATGATTCCTCCGAACACAAAAGTTTTTGGTATATGGGGGAATATCATTGGCTCCCATTTGATTTCCTTCCCCGTTAATCGTGCTCTCCTTCTTTCATACTTCTTTTCCAGCTCCCTTCTCCTTTGTCTCACATCTGGTTTAAATCCTAAGTCGAAGCGGTCTCTTTTGTCCTTCAATGCCAACGTTTCAATCCTTCCTTGGAGATGTCTCTCAAGTCCTCTTCCGGGTAGGGCCCATTTTCCAACCATCAACTGTAGGCTCATTCTCGTAGTTTTGGATAATTTCGACGTCAAAATCTTGCTTCCTTTGGCGATGAACGTCGTATTAACAAATTCCAAAGACCAAAATGAGAATTCGATTGCTTCATCATCTGTCTCTAAATAGGGCGCATTACTGCTTACAGTTGCAATGATATCCTCCTCAGCATTGATCGTTATCAACCGCCCCTCTGACACTCGCTTCAAATTTTGGTGCAACGATGAAGGCATTGCCCTAGCTGAATGTATCCAAGGCCTTCCCAATAAATAGTTGTACGAGGGCTTGATATCCATCACTAGGAAATCCACCTCATATGTGTTTGGCCTGATCTGAAGAGGTACCTCGATTCTGCCCATCACTCTCTTCTCCGTACCATCGAATGCTTTCACTATGTTCTGGCACTTTTTCATGTGGGAGCTGTCTATGGGTAGTCTGTTTAGTGTAGTCAATGGCAGGATGTTCAAGGCCAATCCATTGTCAATCAGTACGGTTGGCAGCTTATATCCTTTACAGCGAATGGTGACGTGTAAAGCTTTAGTCGACCCCTTGCCACCGAGCGGTATCTTATCGTCATTGAAGAAGATATAGTAGTAGGCACTTATGTTGCTAACCAAACGGTCCAGCTTATTAACAGAGATATCATTGGCAACATATGTTTCATTCAAGACCCTCATCAGCGCGCTGCGATGAACTTCCGAGCTTAGGAGTAAGGCCAGCACCGAGATACGAGCTGGTTGTTTACGTAGTTGTTCCACCATACTGTATTCGCTGTGTTTTAGGAATTTTAAAAACTCCTTAGCCTCCTCTTCATTAACTGGCTCATTATCAGGAAGTTCAGATTTGGCCGCTTTTTCCTTCATCTCTTCGATCGCTAGGGATTTTCCTTTTACGGGTTGTGTCTTCTCATTTGCTGTATGTAATGTCTTCCAATACGTGTATAGGAGCCTCTATCTTGGTCCTCTTTTGAAGCGTCAACCAGGCTTTCTTTTCCCAAAATCGTCACGTTACAATCATAATTCTATGGGACCCTTTTGTTGTCTTTGTAGGGGAAGGCTGCAGGTCTCTAGATTATGACTCTCGGTGGCATTTTCACTTCAGCTTCATTACTTTTGGGTCGTGATATGATGACCACGGGATAGTTAGCTGTTTGGTTTTGCACCATCAATTCTTCTTCCGATGCGCATATATCTCTCTCTCCGGGGTTTTTTGCTTCTTCATAAAACTCCATTTCTTTATTATTTATCATGTTCTGCACGAGGGCCCTGAATTCCACACACTCTTGGATTTCATGCCCCACTTTGTTGTGAAACTCACAGTAGTTCCTCTCTTCTTCAGATTCTTCTCTTGAATCCAACACGATCAACCCTCTCTTGACCATTTCCTTCCACACCCGTCTCAATGGGGTCTTGACTTCTGGAACCTCACATTTGATCTTCTTGTTCTTGCCTTCGCTTATCCCATTCACTCATTGATCGGTATGATTGGGGAGCAGATTTCCTACTACATTGGGTACGGTTGGGTCATCGAACCTCACGATCCCCAGTTTAATGAGTCTTTTGACTACTGTTTTGAACCCGGTGCAGTTTTCAATCGAGTGCCCGGTGATTCCCGCGTGATATTCACATTGGGCGTTTGTGTCATACCATTTGGGATACGGGGGCTGTAGTGGCTTCAGGTAAAAATGGGACACTACATGAGCGTTGAATAGGTTCTGGTACAGCTCCCTATACGTCATGGGTATAGGGATGAACTGTGGCCTTTCTGTGCTTTCTCTCGTGTTGGACTCTTGTCTCACAGTGCTATGTTGATTGGTGGTCACCATCTTTGGTTGATTTATGGTGAGTGACTTGGGCTGACCCTTACTGAATGTGCTCGTGTTGTTCACTTCATTATCTCTTTTCCTCGGGGCCGACTTTCTGGTACTTTCTCCTGCTTCAATTTTACCGCTCTTCACAGTATTTTCAATCATTTCACTCGTCATCACTATGTCCGAGAAGCTCTTGGTGGCGTTTCCCAACATATGAGTGATAAAAAGGGGCATTCAAGGTGTTGATAAAGAGTATCATGGTCTCCTTTTCTAGAAGCGGTGACTGAACTTGTATGGCCACTTCTCTCCATCTTTGCGCATACTGGCTGAAACTTTTATTCGATTTCTTCTCCATATTCTGGAGAGTGATCCTGTCGGGGGTCATGTCCATCACATGATTATATTGTTTCATAAAGGCCTGAGCTAAGTCATTCCAAGAGTTAATTTTAGCGCAGCTTAATTGGTTATACCACTTAGATGCCACCCCAACCTGACTATCTTGAAAGCAGTGAATTAATAGCTGGTCGTTGTTAACGTATCCCGTCATTCGCCTGCAAAATATAGTGATGTGAACTTTAGGGCAGCTCGTTCCATTGTATTTCTCGAATTTGGGCATTTTGAATTTGGGGGGAAGGACCAAATCTGGGACCAAACTCAGGTCCTTAGCATCAATCCCTTGATGATGATCTGCACTTTTCATAGCTCTGAATTTTTCCTCCAGCCATTTACAACGTTCTTCCAATTGTTTTTGCGATTCTACCCTCGCCTTCTCTTCCTCTGCAACTTCGTCCAAATCAGGAACAGGCGGATAATTCAGGTTATTGACAAGGTTAGAGCCTAAGCCGGCTTGGAAATTCATCGGTATCGAAGCTCCAGCCTGAACCTGCTGAGGCATGATCGTAACAGATGGCCTTGGTAGGTTAATCTTGGGCTTTGTTGGTACATGTGCTGGAGTGAAGCCAGGGGAAATTGTGGATCTTCATTAGTTTCTTCAACATTGTCCATGGGGCCCTTTCCTTTATCGGTTCTTCCCATCAGCAATTGGGATAACTGACTCATCATTTCCCTTTGGGGTTCCATCATTTGCTCCTTCATCTCTCGCTGAATCTTGGCTAGCTGCTATTGCATCTGAGACTGCATTTGTTCTTACATGTCTTTTTGCATTTGCTCCAATTTCTCAAGTCTTTTATCCATTGACTTTTTCCTTGTACCGTAGGAGTGCGTAGTTGATTGGTTTTCGTTGGTTTCCAGGTTACTGAAATGATTTTTAATTAATTATAAACCTTTTATGACCTTTAATGCATAATGATGTGATGTAATGCAAATGCATGAATGCAAAAGAGGCATCAATTTTGATTCAATTCCCTTTAGAAAACTTCATTAGAAAATAAAATTCTTTTACATAAAGCTGAGTTTCAAATAAAACTTTGCTCTAACGCTTAAAGTCTTAATTTTCCTAAGCAACGAGGCCAGCTACTGCCCGCGATCTGACTCCAACTCGTATTTCACGCTCAGTGTGTCCGCCTATATCGCTAAAGCTTGCAAGTAGTCCTCTACCTCCTGAATCTGGGTTATGGCTTCCCCCATAAGGTAATCCCTGTTTCTGAATTGGTCTTGCGCATGGTGAAGCTGTTCTTTCCAGCGGTCCTCATTTGCCTCGAAAAACTGAATCCGCATCTCACAGTTTTGCAGTGACGCCTCTAATTCTTCTATTTTTCCTTTCATTTCTTTTATCTTGCTCAAGCTTGCCCTCAATTCCAATGCGGTGTTGCAGTTTCGTTATTGATGAAGAGACTTCTCGAGTTCTGCCACTCTAGCCTTTAATTCACCTCGTTCATTTCTACTTTCTGACAGACTCTTCTCTAAATCTTCATTTCGTGACTGAACTTCTCGGAATTTCCTTTTCTATCGGTCGGCTTTGGTCTTTTCTTCTCGAATTTCATGGCTCCATTGCTCGGAAATTTTACCTAACCCCGCAATCCTCATAGATAGACGTAGCTTCTTATAGTCAGTCTTCAAGCTGTCTAGATCTTCTTCGGCCTTAGTTTTCCTTTTTCTCCACTTCTCAGCCTCTAACCTCTGGACATCAGCGTCTAATCTTAGGTGCATCTTCTCTTCCTCTAATTGTTCAATATTTTTCCCAAGCTCTGAACTCTTCTTCTCGAAGTCTTGCTTTATAATTTCCAACTCTGACGGGGTGACTTGTAATTATTCCACCATAGGTCGAGTATTTTCCAAGCTCAGCCTAGGAACATTATCATTAACCCTATTCTTAAACCATCCATCATACTCGGGCGTCGCCATAGAACCGACAACCAACCTCTGCATCCAACGAGTTTGCTTCCAAGCATCGGATAGCTCCCGAACTTTCTTCTTGTAGTGGGCACCTTTAAAGGAGAATTCACACTGAGCAAGTCTGTAGGTCGTGGGTACAAACTACCTCGATTTATATTGCCTTAACGCAAGCAATGGAGTATACCCAGTGGCTCCCCAAATTCCTAACAACGGCACCCAATCAAAGTTACCACATCGATACATGATCTCATCAGGAACCATCCAATAAGCTCTCCACTCGATATCTCCCTCCTTGAGGTTTTGAAGAATTTCCATCCACTTCTCCTCTGAGATATCCTCTCTCCTTTGTATGGCTGCCTCTTCTTTTAACGGGGAATAACCTTCGAAGAAGACTCAATAAGAAACCTTGTCTACCTTCCAAAAGTTCCCATGAAACCACACCATCAACAGTTGTGCACATCCAACAAACCGCCCCTCGCCCGTCTTCCAACATGTGCTCAAAGATCTGAATGTCTCAGCTAATATCGCCGGTACCGGTGTGATTCCCTTCTCAAGGCGATCGAATAAGTCAATGACTGCCTCGTCCATGTGCCTCAAGGCCTTAGGAAAATTTACCAATCTGTAGATGCTTAAGGCGAAGATATCTACCCTCTTTCTTTCATCTGGATGCGTCAAAATCAAGTCTCGTAAATTTTCCCAAGGGATACATTTACTGTCTCCTTTTTGTTGAATCCGAACAGTGACCCAAGGCTCGCTCATCCTTGAAATGTTCATCAATTTCTTTATGGAAGTCTGACTATTAAAAACCCTAGCATAAGTCTTTCTAACTTGAATTTTCGGACACCTGAGCAGAGTAGTGTATTCCTCCATGGTAGGTACTAAATCCACTTCTCCAAAAGTGAAACACTTATAAGCAGAATTCCAAAACTGAACAATAACTCGGAATAGATGCTTATCCACTCTAATGTCTAGCAAGTAGGATATATCACCATAGCTTTGATAAAACAACTATTTGGTCCCTTCATCCCAACGAGCCCATATATCTCTCAACTCTTGCAGCTCATTCTGTGCTACGTTGACACGAGTGAATTCCTGCAACTCTGATATATATCCTTCTATCAAGCTATCCCCTTTCTATGATTGTAGCTTCTCTGACCATGCACGAACAACCGCATTACCCTCGACTTTACTAAGAAATTCATTCTCCATGTCAAACTTTCTAACTTAGTAATTGAATACGAATCAACACCTCCTTTAGTATGCAATGTCATAAAAAACACAATCAAAACAAAACATAGGTTAGTATCAAATAATAGTGATAAAATGCAAGCACATAAACGATAATTAAAACACATATACGGGTAAATACTAAGGCTTGACGTGGCTCCACCCAAGGATAGCTCCTAAGGTTCACTATATGTGGTTCGGTTCTAGAGATAAGGTACCTAAACCAGCAGATTCCTCAATCCTCACCCATTATAGGCTCATATAGATTGAGTTCGGTTCAGGGGGATACATTTCCCTATCACCATGCGGAGATGAAAATCTCACGAAATCATAGGTATGGATGTACCCCGGAAGCAATCCACTTGCCCATGCGGAGGTGAAAACCTCACAAAATTATAGTTTCTTACTCCCACTTAGAAGGTGTGACCAAAGCGGTCATGCAATGCAATGTAATATTGTTCTACGAGACCTGAACCATAACAACCACACAAACAAATGCATTTGGAAGACACATGATTTTTAAAATAAATCTTCGATTTTTGACAAAAAGACAGCAAACAATCAATTTTATGGTTTGACTCTCTCGATCGATCCCCAGTGGAGTCGCCAAGCTGTCGAAACCATAGCTTTTCGTTCAAAATTTTAAATTTAATGAAAAACAGGGAATCGACTTTTGAAAAACGAAAATGGAGTCGCCACCAATCCTTTTTTAGGTGTGATTGGATCACCAAGAATTTTGGTCATTTTAATAAAACATTTTGGCTTTCTAAAACGATGATTTTGGTCTATGAAATTTGAGAAAACCGGTTCGGGAGTCGGTAACTGATGAGGAAGGATTAGCACCCTCATTACGCCTAAAATTGGTACCAAATCGATTGAATGTTGTCTTTATGTCGAAAATTTAAAATGTTTTTGAAATGTGATCCTTTGTACAAACATTTGAATAGCCCGAGTTGGTCGTCAAAATTCTCTTGTTTCAGAGGAATACAGCATCACATCCAGCATGATAGGACACGATCCGTTACCCTCGAAAACACGATAAATTTCGACTTTCTAAAGATTATAAGTGGAAATTACAAAAGTATGGCCAATTATTTAGTCCAACGAAAAATCGAAACCCAGCCCAGTAGGGCACGATTCCTCGGATTTCCAAACATTGAACATTGCCTCGCCTTAGAAAACACGAGTGAAATTCCAAAGGAATATTCGATTGTTTTGAGCAAACGGGAAATCGCAACCTAGCATGATAGGGCACGATTCCCGAATTGCCAAACACCGAGTATTGCCTTCGTTTTAAAGAATTTTTAAATGAATAATTATAAAAATAGCTTAAAAATATTAATGCGACTCGAAATAAGACGAAATTAATCATAAAGATTTGGATTTCATAAAACCACATTTCGTAAACCAAATGGAAAACAATAATATGGGATAATATATGTACGCATAAAAATACTTCAATGGAAGAGTGAAGATAATACAATTTATTTAATCAACTAACAAACACTTAAACAACTAAGTATAACTAATTTGGAAATATAACTCAATTTCAATCATGCCTTGGGAATAATTAACATGACAATATAAAACAATGAATAAATAATATGCAACGACAACATACATGGCATAATATAAAATGATTATTACTAGATGCACAAAACAAAATGCAAATCGAAGAAGCAATATGGTATAAAACTATTTTAAAACAATGATAAGTACGCGATACACACTATATGAATTGATGGATTGATAAATTAGAAACTATTTGCAAAGGAAAATTTAATATATACATGCAATCATTAAAATATGTGTTATAGAATGAATATTTTTTAAAATACATAATATACAAAGTATTAAAATATTTGCTAAAATACACACAATAAAATAAAACTTAAATAATATATGTAATATGAAAGAATAGCAAGAATGTATGATAAAATATAATCCTAAGAAACATGCACGATATATTTACAAAACATATATACATAAATAATTTTAAAAATAATTATTTGTAAAAACATAGAAATACATACAAAGTTAAGTTAATTTTATAATAAATTATATAATAGCTTTAACAATGTGCTTATATATATATATATAAGGAAAACTATATAAAATACATAAATTAAATAATATATGTAGATCAAATATAGGTATCAATAAATATATATACGTATAATAATAATTTTAAAGATATATTATGTAAGACTATATTATAAAATGCAAGAATAAATTTAGAAGGAATTATATGTATAAAATAATATAAAGTTAATAATATATATATGAAATAAAATTAACTTTAATACAAAATATATGTATATATATAATAGACTAAAGAACATACTCATATGTACAAAGTATTTGTTTTCTAATGAAATATCTATTTTAAAAAAATGACCATATACATATAAAAGGAAAATACTTTCAATAACGTATACGTCATGAAGTTTTTTATTATTTTATATGACAACAATGCATAATAAAACATGTTATATATATATAGTTTAAGAATACGTACAAGAAGATTCAAAGGAGAATATGTATATAAAGTAACATGGAATTAATAATATGTGTAGAATAAGAAACTAAATTAATCATGAAGTCCATAAGTATAATAGTATATGAGAATACGTACAAGAATGCATGCGCATGTATATAAAAGAGATTTGAGTGAATTAAAAAAGGGTAATGAACTATACAAATCAATGGGATCTAATGAAAATTCAGTTAAAATGAATGGGCTAATTTATAAATAAAATAATCAAAAAGATGACAAAAGTGCGAAGCGCATAAATGCGTAAGGACTCAGTCTGGAAATAACCCAGTTTCCAAAAAGCAGTGTTTAGGCGCGGATCAGATTGCAACAAAGCACAAATTACAAGCCCAAATCAAAAAGAAAAAAAGCAAGGCGCATAAGGCGCAATCGAAGGCTCGCGCGAATACGGAGGACCCAGCGCGCAAATTTCCCATTCCGAATGAAAAGGCGCGGATTCGGGCTGCTATCCGGGTTGACTCGCGGACCCTCAATGTCCCAAACGGCGCCGTTTCATTTAATTCCTAAAATTAAAGGCCATTGAATGGCAGCTTGCTGTCCCTTTTAGCCATAAGTAGAGGACCCAATTATTAGGGTTTCAACACAGCCAATTTTAAGGCTTTCCTATCTTTCTGTTCGACCATTCGGCTGCCACATTCCACCATTGAAACCGATGGATGATAGCTCGCTAGGAATTGGTTTCATTTTCCTACTCTAAACCCCGCCCCAAAAGGTAAGATTTTTAGCCCGAAAACCTATCTCAAGCTTCGATTTCAACGAAGAAGAGATGGTCTCTGATGGCTCGTGTGCGCAGGTAGGTCCTTTCCTCTTCATTTTATTTGCTTTTAAAATAAAATAAAATAAAATAATAACACAAAACAAGAGAATAATCACAAAAAAAGAAAGCCCAGAGATTTAGATCGGAAAATCACCTTCCGATATTGGTTGCCTTTTTGTATTGCGTATTGTGCGTAAAAAGTACAACGATCGAATCCCTTGGTTTTTATAGCCGAAGGGATTAAAATGAAAAATAAAATAAATACAATATTCATCGTTTTTGTTTCTTTCTTGCTGTGTGTTCGTCCTTTCTTTTGTAGGTACAGGATGTGCTGGCGCTTGGCGTGAGGCGTACTGAGGCGCTCGTGGCTGTCGTACGGAGGCACTGAGGCTGGGACTGCTGCGGCGCAAGTAGACTGCTAGGGTTCTGCCCTAATTTTTGTTTTTGGGCTGTATTATTGGGCTTGATGTATTGGGTTTTGGGTTTAAGTTTGGGCCATTGGGTTTGGGGTCATGTAATTGGGGTTGGGCTTGTATTTTTTTGGGGGGGATTTGGGCTAGGGGTCATGTAACCGGACATTTTAATAGAAATTTAATTAATTATTATTTTTTATTTTGGATTTTGGTTCTGCTTTGGGCCCAGGAAAATTGGCCTGTTTACAGTATAAATTTTTAATAGTGGATTATTTAGAAATATGATATTCATGATAATTTCTTAAATTCATGAATCTATTAGATGTCTATTTAGTAATGAATTTAAAATTCTTAAAATATTTTTGAATTTGACAAATCCATATTTTTATCATTTTCTAACATATAGTTTTATTGTATCTCAACTAATTTGCTAATAAAATATATTGTTAGAACCATAAAAATAAGAACTGACTAGGATCTGCCATGTCAAATCATCAAAAGTAAAACTAGATACGGAAGTATACCTAAGTTCATTAATTTCTTGAAATCTGCGGCTCTTATAGTTTTGATCTTTTAAATTAGCACACAAGTAGTTTAAAGAAGGTGCTCTCTCTTTTCTATAGATGGGATGTCAGAAAAGTTACCTATGTATAATTTTGGGACCATAACCCTAATATAAACTTTTGCACATTAACCTAATTTCTAATCAGCCCATCATTAATTAGAAATTAGTTACTAGAGTATCTACACATATTTGACTCATACTTGATTTAATAACTAAAGCCCAATAAACCTTAACCAAATTATATCACTTTTAATTTGAGCTAACCTTATATGATAGTAAATAATAACATGTAATTACTCTTATTACCACATATATATAGTAATTACTCTATAATTACATGTCATTATGAGCTCAAAATTTTATTATCATATCCGGAAGGTATTCCGAACAATCTCCTCCATTAATTATGTTAAAATAGAACCAATGTAACTTTTTTTATATATATCGTAACTAAATCCATTCTTGATCACGTATATTAGCACAACCAAATGATATAGATCAAGTATGGATGTGTGGCATGGAAATTACATGCAATATGATCCAAACATGCCTATTTCCAACTAGTCCTCCTTAACCTTAGTGAGATCAAACTTGATGGGTAACGAAACTAACTAATATTTCAACGAAGGTAAGCACACCTATCGAATAGTAGTATAGCTATGGTGAGCCCGGAATATCGTATCCACAACGACTAAAAGTACTAGTAATAACTATCTTTCTATTATTTAGCCTAATAATTAAAGGAGGTGTTTTAATCTAAAATTAAACTAATTAACTATGAACGCAACAGAGATCGAATTGGGAAAATACTTAAGAAAACCAATGAGAAAGACAATACCTAGGAAAAAATCCACCTAGACTTCACTTATTATTCTGACTCTGAATCAAACGATTTATTCACTTGTCTTGATCCGTAGAAATCCCTAAATTATGTTAATATCTCTTTTGAGACTATGAACAACTAACTCTAGATTGATTAATTGAAATCTCTTTCTAATTAAAACCCCTATCATCATATTAACTTGATCTATGGATTCCCCTATTAGATTTGACTCTAATCCGACAGATTTATGTCTACCTATTTCTAGGATTGCAATCAGCTCCGCTGAATTATGCTAGATCTACTCTTAAACAGGGACTTTTGCTCTACTGAATAAGCACATCAAACTTGGATTAATATCCTGAATATATTAAGGCAAGGATTAAGAACACATAATTAAGAACAAAAACAAGTATTTATCGTGAAATTCAGATAATTAAATAATAAGATTCATCGTAGGTTTCATCCTCCCTAGGTATTTAGGGAGTTTAGTTCATAATGTAAAAGGAAAACATCTCAAATTTAGAAAAACAACAAGACATAAAAAAACCAAATAAACTTCGAGAGAAATTTGAATAGAGATCTTCAATCTTGAAGTGGATCTGCTTCCAAGATGACTCCAACGACTTTCTTCGAGTAATTTCTGTTTTCTACTCTAGGTGTCCCCTTAGGTCTTCTTCTAATGTGTTTATATAGACTTTAGAATGCTCAGAAACCTTAAAAAATGGCTTTTTCCACGTGTTTGGGAAACAGGGAGCGATATCGACACAGGCTGCCACATGGGCGTGTGGCTGGCTCATGTGGCTTACATGGGCGTGTGCTCATCCCGTGTGGAAATGGTCTTGGCTGTGTGGATCTTTAAGTCAACCCGTCTTGTCCGTTTTTGGTCCATTTTCTACTCATTTTGTTCCTCTATGTTCTCCTAAGTATAAAACATGAAATTAAAGGATTAACAGTATCAAATTCAATAAATTATATAATAAATCATCCAAAAGTATACCAAGCATGAGATTAAAACATGTTATATTTATGGTTTATCAAATATCCCCACACTTAAGCGTTTGCTTGTCCTCAAGCAAAATCCTCAACTCACAATTAAAATTAAACTTTCTCAATTCACAATTCTCATTAATAATGTTTTATCATAATTCACAAATAATTACATATTGATAATTCAACTAAAAGAGCACTAAAGATTCAAATAGTCTAAGTCTAACATTTTTTAAAGCATGAAAACATAGGTATTTTCCCTTATTTAAATAATTACCTTTAATTCAGAAATTAACAATAATTGACATCCTCACTAAAGATTCACTCAAATCACTCAAAGTGTTTAAGGTTAAAAAATTAAGTACTCAAAAGTCAAACATGAAAATTTATTACCATAAGCTTGCATGAAAATCAAATCTCGACCACTATAAATGAGATGATACACAAATCAAAAGGTCTTTAAAGGGTTGTAATAAGGCTTTTGTTAAAGGTGTGGATAAAGGCTGAAAAAAGAAGATTAAAATCAAGATTGAATTGAGAAATTACCTAACTTAGAAAAATAGATTAATAATGAATAATTACATCTATCGAAATTATTTAAGAAAAACACGAGTTTCTTCTCAGAATATGAAATTAACTACTTAATCTCAATACAAAGAACTAATAATAATCAACATATATATATTTTTCTTTTTTTTGAATGAATGAATAATAAGAGAAAATTAAACAACTAAAATAAAATAACATAGTTAGGCAACTAACTAAATCAAATCTCGACAAAAAGAGAGTCAATAGAATAGGAAAAATTCTCAGTGAATCAAAAAGAATAATTTATGGGTTAGTATTAAGGGTAAATTAAGAAACAATTCGTTAGGCTCAGAGGGGTTCACTAAGGGTTAATTATGAAGGTAGGCTTTTTATGGGATAAGTGGGTTAAAACCTAGGTGCCTTTATCATCTCAGTATATCAAATCAAAGGTGTGGTCTCAACATGTATAATCGAAGCAAGTTCTAGATTAACAAATCAATATTGACACACTCATAACCAATAATAAAGTAAGCAAGAAAAATGTATGCTCTAAAGGCTCAAAATCTCACAAAAACTATGGCTTTTGATATTAATCTTGCAAATTTCAAACTTCAAGATAATACCTCAATTTAGGGAGACAACCTAAAAATTTTAATTCTAAAAATAGACTTATCATGCTTGATTCTCTAGTGTCTTAAAGTTTAAACCATCAATGCACAAATACCTATGAATTTAATCTAAAACATATCAATAAGAATCATAAATCGAGGAAAAATTCATTCTAACAGTAATATGAGAAAATTACTCAAGTACAAGGCACAATTCAGGGATTTCCAAATAATCATATAAATAAACTCTCCACTCTTAAGATGTACATTGTCCTCAATGTACAAAAATAGATAATCACAATAAAAATAAAAATATCATAAGAGAGGGAAAGAATTGAAACTGCCCTGAATATTGGATGAAATCCCCAAAATAGAGAAAAATAGAATTGTAGATAAATGTAGAGGTAGTGCAAAATTCAGAGCAACTGATAAGAAGATAAACACAATACTGAAGAGGATTAAAAGGGTTACTCAATTAGAAACAACCATAATAATTAAAATAGAGTTCAAAGTATAAAGACAAAATAAACATAAAAATAAAAATAAACAGAAAAATAAAAATAAAATAAAAATAGACATAAAAACAAATGGACTCAATAGTCCTCATCATCAGGCTAATCAATGTCGCGAGCCGCTGGCGTTGAAGGAGCAATATTGAGATACTGACAAATCTGCTGCAGAGTTGCATCGATGCTGTCGAACCTCTAAAAACACTGTTGCTCAAAACAAGTAAATCACTCGGAGAGGTCCACGAAGGTCATAGCAGAATGAGTAGGGTGGTGACTCAAAAGTGGTGGCGGAGGTGGATCTCCGTGGTAGGGAGGAACATCATCAGTGAAGTCTTCTGGGTCATGCTGAACATTAGACTAGAATAGTCTGTATTGAGGGGATCTACTCCACGTCACCACTCGACCATCCTCATGTGGATCATGCTCGAGATGCCCTGAGGGGACATTTACCTAACGAGGGTAAATGCCGAGGACTGCTCCGGTGTGTCGAGTAAACTGAAGTGTCGAGCGAGACGAGTCATGTAAGGGCTGAGATAGATAAGACCCTTCTTGTGACATTCGGTCTGATGGCGAAAGGCGAGAGCGATGAAGTATGCTAAATCAACAACATGCCCTGTAGCCATGCTCCATAGAAAGTAGGCATCATAGGTACTAACAACTCTTGTGCTCTCTCTCCGTCCTGTCAAAGTATGAGCTAGGAGGGTGTGAAGGTACCATAGGGCCGGAGAAAGAGACGTCACCTTCAAGTGACTTGCATCATAAAGTATCTGACTCCCTGTAAGCTCGGTTGAACATCGTGATGGTAAATAGTGGATGTGCCAATGGAGTTTAAGAAAGTTCTCAGTGCTCATAAATTCTTTAGTGTAAAGGCTTATAGTCGCGCCGAACTTGGGAACGCTCATGTGTCGATGGACTATCATGACCTGTTGGACCAAAAATGTGGCACAGAACTCCGAGGTAAGCTCTGTGTAAGTGAGCTTGATGATGGTGAAGAACCTATCCCACAGAACTGTGGCAATAATAGCGCACACATCATCAGCTAATCAAACCTGCTCCAAAGTGGCCCAATCAATGTAGCGGCCCAAACCGAGTGGTCGCACTCAATGAAGCTGTACGGATCCTCTTGGGGGCCTGTCGAAAATCGAAGATAGGGGTGGCGAGCCTCGACAGATGTGCTTGAGAAGGAGATCCCATGTAACACCCCGAACCCGAAACCGACACCGGAGTCGAACACGAGGTGTTAACTGGCTTTAACCCCTTACAAAATTTATTTTCCAGACACTGCCCAATCTGTGTACTAGTCGTTTTAAAAATCATATCTTGAGTTTCGTAACTCGAAAATCAGTTTCGTACTTTTTCCCAGAAACTAGACTCATGTTCCCATCTATGTATTTTTTTCTAGAATTTTTGGTTGGGCCAATTAGTACAGTTTATTAGTCAAAGTCTCCCAAGTTGCAGGGGTCGACTACACTGACCTTTTCCCATTACGACTTGGATATCTCCCTGCACGGGGCTTCAATACTGATGCCGTTTATTTATATGAAAACTAGACTCAGAGAGGAATCTGTACATATATGGTACGACCCCTAATTATCTCTGGTTAATTTATAATGAATTTCCGAAGTCGGAGCAGGGAATCCAGAAACCGTTCTGGCCCTGTCCCACAAAAATCTGATTATCTCTTAATATACTGCCCATATGATCTTTTCGTTACTTCCTCATGAAAGCAGACTCATCGAGCTTCGATTACATAATTTATTCATCAATTAATTCCACTCCTACTATTTTTAGTGATTTTTCAATCTCATGACACTGCTGCTGCCAGCATCTGTTACGAAAGTAACTAGGTCCATTTCATGCCTACCCTTGATCCAACTCAATCGAACATTCGTGCCATTTTCGCATGGCTTAAAGTTTACATGCTTAATGACTTACCTCGTGTTGGGTAAGACGGTTCCAACTCGACTACTCGATAACCTTTTCTTTGCCTTTGCTCGATTCACCTCCTTTAACTCCTTGAGCTAAATCAATAATTTAACTAGTTTAACCACCTTGCTAAATATTTACAATCCAATTTCACATGTATATGTATGTTAGTATATTCGGCCAATAACCTCATGCAACTACCAAAGCCGAATCAACTAAATATACTTATGAATATATATATATCATCATCGAAATCACCTAAGCTTAGACATCAATTTTTAATTCCAAGCAAGTTGCCGAATGCAACCTTACTAAATTTTCATGGATTCAATATACCATTACCATGGGATCAACAACCAAAAATTCATAGACAATTTAGGAAAATCACATTACAAATCTCAAATTCAAGCAAAGACCATGGCCGAAATGCATGTATACATGTACAATGTCAACTATAACATCATTTAAGTCCACATATAACTACATTTCTTAAGTTCCACATCTTAATGCCCATTATAGCCACTCCCCTAGTCTAAATCTAGCAATCGGCAACACCACCTTTCCACTATGTTAGCCGAATACTCATTCTCTTCCTAGTCCTAAGTTCGGCACCTCCAACAAAATAGCTTAACAATTTTCAACTTTCATGCTAACATAACAAGCAACTTAACACATCCATATAACTAGCATGCTAATAGCATCAAGGTATCAACTAGCTTTTATTTTTAAACTCCTTAGCCGAATCCTAACTCTCCAACAACCCCAAATCCAACCATGGAATAGATAGAATCTAGACTCATCACCCCAAAGGTAGGGTAAGCTTCCAAAAATATCATTGAACATACCTTGGTCTAAAGGACCACCTTGGCCGAATCTTGCTTCCTCTTCTTCCTCTAGTTAGAACAATTGCAAAAGAAAGAAAATATGAACACTCCTTCTTCCCTCCTTATTAAGCATTCAAACTCCCTCATTTTTCATGCCACAACATCAAACACTCCCCCTAGGCACAAGCAATGGCCGAATTCCTTCCAAGTTCTTTTCTCCCCTTCTTTTTCTTGGTTTTTCGGCTAGGAGATGGCAAGTATGACACCCATTTTTTTTTGTTCCCTTTTCTATTATTATCCCCATCATTTGTTCACCAAAGAAACATATTAAATTAGAATGAGTGGAGCATCATCACTCCTTGGCCGGCCACCATGAATTTTATGGGCAAATTGACATGCAAAGCCATGCTTCCTCAACCTATTATTAGTTAATCCTTATAATTCATCTATCATCTTTTCTAACTTCGTCAACTAGGTCCTTTTTGAATGAATTCACAATCCTAATGCTAATATTAAGCATTTAATTTCTCATATATTCACTGTCACACAACAATTTATGCAATTAAAACACGAAAATAAATTTTTGGCTCGATAATGTGGTCTCGAAACCACATTCCGACCAGGGTCTAATTTGGGTTGTCACAACTCTCCCCCACATAAGAAATTTTCGTCCCCGAAAATCTTACCGGTAAATAGGTTTGGGTATCGTTCTTTCATCGAGCTCTCGGTTTCCCAGGTTGCTTCCTCGATCCCGTGTTTAAGCCACAACACCTTAACCAACGGAACCCTCTTATTTCACAACTCTTTCACTTCACGAGTTAAGATACGAATCGGTTCTTCTTCATAGCTCATATCAGCCTGAATTTCAACCTCCGACGGACTAATTATGTGCGAAGGATCAGATCTATAGCGCCGAAGCATCGAAACATGAAAGACGTCGTGAATCTTTTCAAGTTCAGGAGGCAAAATCAATCTATATGCAACCGGCCCCACTCGTTCGGAAATTTCGTACGGCCCAATGAATCTCGGGCTCAACTTGCCTTTACGGCCAAATCTGAGTACCTTTTTCCAAGGCGAAACTTTGAGGAACACTTTATCTCCCACCTGATATTCAATGTCCTTCCGTTTCAGATCCGCATACGATTTTTGACGATCTGTGGCTACCTTCAGACTTTCACGGATTACCTTTACTTTCTGTTCGGCATCTTTAATCAAATCAACTCCGAAAATTTTACTTTCACCGAGCTCGGTCCAAAACAATGGCGTTCGGCATTTACGACCGTACAAAGCCTCGTAAGGTGCCATCTTAATACTTGATTGAAAACTATTGTTATAAGCGAATTCAATCAAAGGTACATACCGTTCCCATGAACCACTAAACTCAAGGATGCAGCATCTCAGCATATCCTCGAGTATCTGAATTATCCGCTCGGATTGACCATCGGTTTGGGGATGAAAAGCGGTGCTAAAATGCAGCTTGGTACCCAAAGCTTCTTGCAATTTCTTCCAAAATCGCGAGGTGAATCTCGGATCTCTATCCGACACGATAGAAATAGGTACTCCATGTAATCTCACAATCTGAGTAACATACAATTCGGCTAGTTTATCCAATGAAAAATCCGTACGCACGGGGATAAAGTGAGCCGACTTAGTCAGCCTATCAACAACAACCCAAATCGCATCCTTCTTACTTGAGGACAATGGCAGTCCGGACACAAAGTCCATTGTGACTCGGTCCCATTTCCACTCGGGTATCATGATCGGCTGAAGTAATCCTGAAGGCACTTGATGTTCCGCTTTCACCTGTTGACATATTAAACATCTCGAAACAAAGTCGGAGATGTCTCGCTTCATACCATGCCACCAAAACCGACGTTTCAAGTCGTTGTACATTTTCGTGCTCCCCGGGTGAATTGACATTCGGCTACAATGGGCTTCGTTCAGTATCATCGGAATGAGTTCCGAATTCCTTGGAACGCACAAACGACTTCTAAACCTCAAACAACCATCATCATCAATCTGAAACTCCGATTCCTTGTTCGGAACACACTCAGCTTGTTTTGCAACCAATTCATCATCAACTTTCTGAGCTTCACGAATTTGATGAGTCAATAATGGTTTGGCTTTTAATTCAGCTACTAACACATTGTCAGGTAGAACAGACAAGTGTACATTCATCGCTCGCAAAGCAAACAGTGATTTCCGGCTTAAGGCGTCCGCAACCACATTAGCCTTTCCCGGGTGGTAATCAATGACAAGCTCGTAATCTTTCAACAACTCAAGCCAACGTCTTTGTCGCAGATTCAAGTCTCGTTGAGTCATCAAATATTTGAGACTTTTGTGATCCGAAAACACATGGCACTTCTCACCAAACAAATAATGTCGCCATATTTTCAATGCAAACACAATGGCGGCTAGTTCAAGATCATGGGTCGGATAATTTCTCTCGTGTGGCTTCAATTGTCTTGACGCATAGGCCACAACTCGACCTTCTTGCATCAATACGCAACCCAACCCAAGTAGGGATGCGTCACTATAAATGACAAACTCTTTACCCGATTCGGGTTGCACCAAAATTGGAGCTTCAGTCAGATGAGTTTTCAGTTGATCGAAGCTTTTCTGACATTTCTCCGTCCATTCAAACTTAACATCCTTCTGAAGTAGCTTTGTCATTGGTGTGGCTATCATCGAGAAACCTTTGACAAATCGTCGGTAATAACCGACGAGCCCTAGAAAGCTCCGGACTTCGGTAACATTTCTCGGAGGCTTCCAGTTAAGTATGGCTGAAATTTTGCTCGGGTCAACTCGAATACCCAATGCGGATACCACATGACCCAAAAAGCTAACCTCTCTTAACCAGAACTCACACTTACTGAACTTAGCATATAACTGCTTATCCCGCAAAATTTGCAAGACTTGCCTCAGATGCTCAGCATGTTCGGTCTCATCTCTTGAATAGACCAAGATGTCATCAATAAACACAACTACGAACCGATCCAAATACGGCCTGAAGATCCGATTCATCAAATCCATAAACACCGCAGGGGCATTAGTGAGCCCGAACGGCATCACTAAGAACTCGTAGTGACCGTACCTCGTTCTGAAAGCAGTTTTGGGTACGTCCGAATCTCGAATCCGCAACTGATAATAACCCGATCTCAAATCTATCTTTGAAAACACCGATGCTCCCTTTAATTGATCGAACAGATCATCAATACGCGGTAACGGATACTTATTCTTTATCGTCACTTTATTCAGTTGACGATAATCAATGCACAACCTCATGGTTCCGTCCTTCTTTTTCACGAACAATACTGGGGCACCCCAAGGTGAGAAACTCGGTCGAGCGAAACCTCTATCCGTCAATTCTTGCAACTGAGCTTTCAACTCTTTTAACTCGGTTAGTGCCATACGATACGGAGCGATCGAAATAGACGTAGTTCCAGGTACAAGCTCAATACCAAACTCTACCTCCCGAACAGGTGGCAAACCCGGTAACTCTTCAGGAAAAACATCCGGGTATTCACAGACCACCGGCATCGATTCGGGTTTCTTTTCTAACTCCTTGTCATCAAGTACATACGCGAGGTATGCTTCGCACCCTTTCCTTACATATTTCTGGGCCAACATTACTGATATTACAGCTGGCAACCCCCTTAAGTCCGCAGACTCAACTCGGATTATTTCGTTATTTGTTCACTTCAAATCGATAGTTTTGCTTTTGCAATTCACAACCGCATCATGCGCGGTTAACCAATCCAAACCAAGAATAACATCAAACTCGTCGAACGGCAAAAGCATCAAATCGGCCGGAAAACAGGATTCTCGGATTATTAGAGGGCATCTCTTACACACTTTATCAACAAGTACGCATTGGCCCAAAGGGTTTGATACTCGAATTACGAGCTCAGTAGACTCAACAGGTAGAGTCTTACTGGTTGCTAAGGTTTCGCATACATATGAATGAGTAGAACCAGGGTCAATCAATGCAATCACATTAGTATCAAAGAGAGTGAAGGTACCAGTGATGACGTCGGGGGAGGATGCCTCCTCTCGTGCGCGAATGGCATATGCTCTAGCAGGAGCACGGTTCTCGGCGCGATCGGCCGTATCAGAAGCCCCCCTCTGACTACCACCCCTGCCTCCAAAAATTCTCGGTGGTCTACCTCTAGATGTCACTCCACTAGGTCTTGCACCTTGAATCTTATTCTTCTCATCCAGCTCCGTGCAATCTCTAATGAGGTGGTCCTTCGAACCGCATCCGTAACAGACCCTGCTAGTAGACTTGCCCCAACATTCACCTAGGTGTCGTCTTCCACATTGGGGACATTCAGGTTTCTCGTGACGATTATTGCCCACACTAGCTACCGAAGTAGCTCGGGAGCCCATCGATGGTCTTGCCCTGATGGAAATTCCCGCAGTCGCCCTCGACTTATTAATGTCCTCCTTGAACTTCTTTACAGCTGAGAACGGAGCTTTACCCGTCGATCTTTTACGATAATCTCTAGCTTCAAATTCAGCCTTCCTCTTCTCCTTTCCAAGTTCTTCCGCCTTGCAGGCTCGTTCGAATAGTGTTACGAATTCTTTTATTTCCAAAATACCCATTAGTAGCTTTAAATCTTCATTCAATCCTTCCTCGAATCTTTTGCACATAGCAACCTCATCAGCTACACACTCCCGGGCATACCTACTAAGTCTTACGAATTCATGTTCGTATTCAGATACAGTCATACGGCCTTGCTTGAGTTCCAAGAACTCCTTACGCTTCTGGTCAATGAACCGTTGGCTAATAAATTTCTTCCAGAATTCCGTTTGAAAGAAGTCCCAAGTTACTCGCTCGTTCGGGACTATGGAAATCAAGGTCCTCCACCAATAGTAGGCTGAGTCTCGCAACAAAGATACAGCACATTTTAGACATTCATCGGGTGTGCATGACAATTCATCGAACACCCGAATGGTGTTATCAAGCCAGAACTCGGCCCTTTCGGCATCATCAGTTACTATGGCCTTGAACTCCTCGGCCCCACGCTTCCTAATCAAGTCTACAGGTGGCTTACTCAGCCTCACAGGATCAGCGACTGATGGCCTTACAGGCTCTTGGGGTGGATTATTCAAATTTGGGAATTGTTGGACAGCCGGGTTGGTTCGGGCATATTGCGCGACCCACTCATTCATCATGGTAAAGAAGGCTTGTTTAGCCCCCTCACCTTGATTATTCGCAGATGACTGAGGTTCAACAGGCGGCGTCCCTTGCGCAGGAGCAGCCGCTATGCTCTCAACGTCATCCGCTAGAGTTCTTTCTTCACCGGGATCCATTTACTAATCAAAACAAAACATTTCAACCGTCAGAAGTCATCACCCTTTTAAACATTAACATTATGGCATGTATAGCTAGACTCATACGTGCTATGGTAGTCCTAGAACCGACTAAACCTGACTCTGATACCAATAAAATGTAACACCCCGAACCCGAAACCGACACCGGAGTCGAACACGAGGTGTTAACTGGCTTTAACCCCTTACAAAATTTATTTTCCAGACACTGCCCAATCTGTGTACTAGTCGTTTTAAAAATCATATCTTGAGTTTCGTAACTCGAAAATCAGTTTCGTAATTTTTCCCAGAAACTAGACTCATGTGCCCATCTATGTATTTTTTTTCTAGAATTTTTGGTTGGGCCAATTAGTACAGTTTATTAGTCAAAGTCTCCCAAGTTGCAGGGGTCGACTACACTGACCTTTGCCCATTACGACTTAGATATCTCCCTGCACGGGGCTTCAATACTGATGCCGTTTGTTTCTATGAAAACTAGACTCAGAGAGGAATCTGTACATATATGGTACGGCCCCTAATTATCTCTGGTTAATTTATAATGAATTTCCGAAGTCGGAGCAGGGAATCCAGAAACCGTTCTGGCCCTGTCCCACAAAAATCTGATTATCTCTTAATATACTGCCCATATGATCTTTTCGTTACTTCCTCATGAAAGCAGACTCATCGAGCTTCGATTACATAATTTATTCATCAATTAATTCCACTCCTACTATTTTTAGTGATTTTTCAATCTCATGACACTGCTGCTGCCAGCATCTGTTACGAAAGTAACTAGGTCCATTTCATGCCTACCCTTGATCCAACTCAATCGAACATTCGTGCCATTTTCGCATGGCTTAAAGTTTACATGCTTAATGACTTACCTCGTGTTGGGTAAGACGGTTCCAACTCGGCTACTCGATAACCTTTCTTTGCCTTTGCTCGATTCACCTCCTTTAACTCCTTGAGCTAAATCAATAATTTAACTAGTTTAACCACCTTGCTAAATATTTACAATCCAATTTCACATGTATATGTATGTTAGTATATTCGGCCAATAACCTCATGCAACTACCAAAGCCGAATCAACTAAATATACTTATGAATATATATATATCATCATCGAATTCACCTAAGCTTAGACATCAATTTTTAATTCCAAGCAAGTTGCCGAATGCAACCTTACTAAATTTTCATGGATTCAATATACCATTACCATGGGATCAACAACCAAAAATTCATAGACAATTTAGGAAAATCACATTACAAATCTCAAATTCAAGCAAAGACCATGGCCGAAATGCATGTATACATGTACAATGTCAACTATAACATCATTTAAGTCCACATATAACTACATTTCTTAAGTTCCACATCTTAATGCCCATTATAGCCACTCCCCTAGTCTAAATCTAGCAATCGGCAACACCACCTTTCCACTATGTTAGCCGAATACTCATTCTCTTCCTAGTCCTAAGTTCGGAACCTCCAACAAAATAGCTTAACAATTTTCAACTTTCATGCTAACATAACAAGCAACTTAACACATCCATATAACTAGCATGCTAATAGCATCAAGGTATCAACTAGCTTTTATTTTTAAACTCCTTAGCCGAATCCTAACTCTCCAACAACCCCAAATCCAACCATGGAATAGATAGAATCTAGACTCATCACCCCAAAGGTAGGGTAAGCTTCCAAAAATATCATTGAACATACCTTGGTCTAAAGGACCACCTTGGCCGAATCTTGCTTCCTCTTCTTCCTCTAGTTAGAACAATTGCAAAAGAAAGAAAATATGAACACTCCTTCTTCCCTCCTTATTAAGCATTCAAACTCCCTCATTTTTCATGCCACAACATCAAACACTCCCCTAGGCACAAGCAATGGCCGAATTCCTTCCAAGTTCTTTTCTCCCCTTCTTTTTCTTGGTTTTTCGGCTAGGAGATGGCAAGTATGACACCCATTTTTTTTTGTTCCCTTTTCTATTATTATCCCCATCATTTGTTCACCAAAGAAACATATTAAATTAGAATGAGTGGAGCATCATCACTCCTTGGCCGGCCACCATGAATTTTATGGGCAAATTGACATGCAAAGCCATGCTTCCTCAACCTATTATTAGTTAATCCTTATAATTCACTATCATCTTTTCTAACTTCGTCAACTAGGTCCTTTTTGAATGAATTCACAATCCTAATGCTAATATTAAGCATTTAATTTCTCATATATTCACTGTCACACAACAATTTATGCAATTAAAACACGAAAATAAATTTTTGGCTCGATAATGTGGTCTCGAAACCACATTCCGACCAGGGTCTAATTTGGGTTGTCACATCCCACTGGAACCCTTCTATTTTTTCGAAGCCGGGACAGCTACCTTAGATTTGCCACGAGTGTTTGTCATGGTGTGCCTGAAAAGGTAAAAGATCTACATTAAGGAATAATGAAACACCAAATATGCAAAGAAAATCCAATAGGGAAAAATCCAAGTAGTCCTAATAAATCACTCCTAAACCAATATAGATGATAACTGAAGCATGTTAAAACCATATTGTGAAACTAAAAATGAATTTGGTGGTGAGAACACTTATGAAATCAAATAACAAATTCATAACTAAAGGATAAAGCATGAAGTTCTGAAAGCAAAAAGAAAGAAACAGGGATAAATAATTAACTAAATACTCCTAATAGTAAAAGCAGATTGCAATAGTGATTAAAGCAGTAGCAAGAGAGTCAAAATAATAAAGTAAGAATGGATCATAATAGTGAATATAGACATAAACTAAAATAGTAGCATCAAGAAAAAATGTAATAATAAAGGCAGTAAGCATAATAAAATAAACTAATATTAAGAAATAAATAATAATAATAATAATAATAATAAACAAAAATTAGAGGGTTAAAAGAGGTTGACTGATGGTAATGGGGGTTGTGGCCAAACGGCGACGGTAGTGCGTGGGCAAGAGTTGAAGGCATCATTTGGAAGGGGAGAGTATAGGGGAGGGGCTGTTCATGTGAGTATGGAGAGAGAAAAAAGAATAGGGGAAAATGTCAGCGTGATGGAGGGCGAGGGGGCCGATAGGTGTGGGTGATGGTGGCAGGGGGGTAGTTGAAAAGGGATCGACGGTGGCTAGGGTTCTTGAAAACTTGGGAGGAAGAAGACAAAAGAGATGAAAGGAAATTAGGGTTTGGGGGGTTTAAAAGGGGATACGGTTGTGTGAGGCCCGTGTTGGGCCATACGGATGTGTCTCACGCCAATGTGACCTCTATCAGCCCGTGCGTGATTTAAAATTTTAGCCCAGTCTTCACACGGCCTAAGACACGCCCGTGTATCCAGGCCATGTGGTTCACACGGCCGTGTAGCATGACCATGTACAAATTACCTTTGTTTCTCCCACACCTGTGTGCATTTAAAATTTGTGCCACGACCGTGTCACACGACCGTGTGCCTTGCTCGTGTAACTCTCTGACTTGTTTCAAAATTGAAAAGTTTAGCTCCAGGTTTCATACGGCCTAGGACATGCCCGTGTGTCTAGGTCGTGTGGCCCACACAACAGTGTCGCATGCTCGTGTGGCCTCTTTTAGCCCGTGTCTCTGTCGATTTTTGAGAGTTTAAGCTTCAGGGTTCACACAGCCATGGACATGTCCATGTGTTGTGGCTGTGTGGGTTACACGGCCGTGTCGCTTGGCAGTGTAACTCTCTGTTAATTTCCTTAAAAAAATTAAAACCAAGTCCCAAGATCCACATGGCCAAGGACAGGCCCGTGTGTCCTAGCTGTGTGGGTCACACGACCATATCGCATGGCCGTGTAACTCATCATCGTGCCCATGTTAAGTCACACGGCCGTGTGTCTAGTGTGGGTCAAAAACCTACATTTTACTATTTAGTTAAGTTTTAAAGAAATAATATGAAGTAAAAATGAGGAAATTAGTAATGTTAGTACTCGGGTTGCCTCCCGAGAAGTGCTTATTTAAAGTTTAAGCTCGACTTATCTCGTATTCGCATGGTTACGGTGGTTCACGGAGTTGAAACTCCTCTTTCTCACTGTCAATTCTATTATCAATATAAGGTTTTAGCCGAGTAATATTTACCTTAAAAGTGCCACATTTAGAATGATTTACCTCGACTGTACTATATGGGAAAATATTCAGTACCGTAAAAGGAGTTGCTCTGATTGTAATAAGCTCTGAAGTGGCTATTCGGGGGTCCCTTTTGTAACACCCCGAACCCGAGGCCGTCGCCGGAGTCGAACACGAGGTGTTAACAGACTTCAAACCACTAAAAAAAAAAAAATTTCCGGACAAGCTGCCAATCTGCGTACTAGTCGTTTAAAAAATCATATCTTGAGTTCTGAAACTCGAAATCTAGTTCCGTAAATTTTCCCTGAAACTAGACTCATATTCCCATCTACATATTTTTTTATAGAATTTTTGGTCGGTCCAATTAGTACAGTTTATTAGTTAAAATCTCCCATGTTACAGGGATCGACTACACTGACCTTTGCGCATTACGACTTGGATATCTCCCTGCACAGAGCTTCAATACTGATGCCGTTTGTTTCTATAGAAACTAGACTCAGAGAGGAATCTATACATATATGGAATGACTCCTAATTATCTCTGGTTAATTTATAATGAATTTCCAAAGTCGGAACAGGGAATCCAGAAACCGTTCTGGCCCTGTCTCACTAGAACCTGAATATCTCTTAACATACTGTCCATATGATTGTTTCGTTACTTTCCTATGAAAATAGATTCATCAAGGTTCGTTTACATAATTTATTCACTATTTAATTCCAATCCTACTATTTTTAGTGATTTTTCCAAATCTACATCACTGCTGCTGCCAGCATCTGCCTTTAAGGTAGACTTTACCTATTTCATAGTTTCCATGATTCAACTAGCCCTTTTAGCATAAATAGCACAAATTATGATAGCGATTAACCATTCCATACCAAATGATTGTAACATTATGCTCAAACATATATAAGCCATTTTCGCATGGCTATACACATTAACCAAAATATTCTTCCGCCACTAGTCTATTTTATACATGCCATAAGATAATCCAAAACATAGCGGTACCAACAGTGGATAGTGATAGTGTGACTAGTTGCTGACGATCCCCGAGCCTGTAGCTTCGCAATGAGATCTATAAGACAGAGGAAACAGAGTAAACAGAGTAAGCATTACAATGCTTAGTAAGTTTTAAGCAGTGGCAATAGATAACAATCAAATTATAACATAGTTGTTCGTATTTTTATTTCACTCTTCCTTCGGGCATACCATCCCTTTTCCGAATACGCACATCTCATCATATACAATAGGCAGATAAACTTTCACATAAAAGTGAGCTCATGTGACATAGATATATCGTATGATTTCACATCACCCCTCACACTGATCCGATGTCACATAATCACAAGAATAGTCTCATAGATTGCTCTCGTATGCATCACATAACTACCTTATGATTTAGTACAAATCAAGCTCACATATAAACTTGGAGTACATACCTGTTTAACCTTTCGCATTGAATATATTTATAAGCAATTCTTATTACTAAATCTTACCCGGACATAATCTCCACACGAAGTTATCGGGTCTTACCCGGACAAAATTCCCACACGTAGTCATCGGGTCTTTAGAGCTCAGATATAGTACGAGCACGAAGCTTACGGACATAAATCAGTGATAATATTCTCGCATAAAGCCTGCGGGGTTTTAACCCGGATATAGTACTGACACAAATGCCCTTCGGGACTTATCACATTTATACACTTTCACATCCATCACGTTGGCCACTCGGCCCTGTCACATATATACACTTTCACATTCATCATCGGCCATTAGGCCTTATCACATATATACGCTTTCACATTCATCACATCGGCCATTAGGCCTTATCACATATATACACTTTCACATTCATCACATCGGCCATTAGGCCTTATCACATATATACGCTTTCACATTCATCACATCGGCCATTAGGCCTTATCACATATATACACTCTCACATTCATCACGTCGGCCATTAGGCCTTATCACATATATATATACACTTTCACATTCATTCAAATATACTTCACATACCACATATACTATCATGTACAGACTTGGTCTTGGCCGAATCTACATCCATCACTTTCCAATGAATAATTCAATTTTTACGCCATATTATCATTTCATATTAGAATACTCATAAGCTTACAATATCACGATTTAGAATTCAAGTATGGGTTTAATCACTAGCTTATGAGCAACTAAAACAAGTTTTATCCATGTTTACAACAAAATCACATATTCACTACGAGCTGTTTTCCTGAGCAATGGTCACTGAATTATTTATAACCGGAGCTACAAAACTCCAAATCACTTTCCGTTAATTTTTCCTGAATATAGACTCGTATATCTTCCATCCATAAAATTTCCAGAATTTTAGGTTTGGCCAATCAATACCAGATTTTTCTTAAAGTTTCCCCTGTTTCACTGTTTGACTAATCTGACCACTCTTCACTACGAATCAAATTTCTCATTTTACAGAATTCAAAATGTGTTGTATTTGATTTCATTTGAAACTAGGCTCATTAAGGAGTCTCAGCATATAAATTTTATCTTATAACCATTTTTGTACAATTTATAATGATTTTCTAAAAACAGAACAGAGGATTACAGTGTCATTCTGCGCTGTCTCACACAACTTTAAGTATCTCATTATCGGAAATTCCTTTGCTTACACGGTTTATTTTATAAGAAACTAGACTCATTAAGCTTTAATTACATAATTTATCCAGCTTTTAACTCAACTCCCACAATTTATGGTAATTTTTCCAAAACACGCTACTGCTGCTGTCCCTAGCAGATTTATACAATTTACTCTGAAATTCTCATTCACATATTTAAAACATAATATCATATTCATCCCGTTTTAAAACTTAAGACTTACAAGGGAATCAAACTCAAATACTTAAGAACTTACCTTAAATGTCGTCGGACAACTACAAATCGACTATTCCATTTGTTTCGCTTTTCCCTTTTCCGAGTTAAGTTCCTTTCGCTCTTGAGCAACTAATTTGAGCTTCAAACTAAAACAACAATGGCCGAATATGCTTTCTCCTTTCCCCCAAATCAACATGCACAGAAAAATGAAACTTAAAACTCATTCCCTCTCTCCACTGAGCTATTTGTTTCTTCTTCTTTTTTTATTCCTTAACAATATAAAATTATACACCCATCATAAGTAATTATTTATGTCTATATTTTAATATAAATTCCTCATCATGGCCGGCCACTATAAACAAAAAGGAATATTTGACATGCAAATCCCTCATGTTAACATTTCATGCATTATTTGACACTTTACAAATTTACCTATCACACTTTCAAGTTTTATCACATGAGTCCTATCTTATAAATTTTACATACAAATGACAAAATCAAAGCATGAAACTTTCACACATGCATTTACACATATAATAAACATAGAATTTAACAGTTAATTATTTTTATGACTCAGTTTTGTGGTCCCAAAACCACTTTCCGACTAGGGTCAAATTAGGGATGTCACACCTTTCATCTAACAATACATGGTCCTTGATCTTAAATTGAGTTGCTCCATTCTCTTGTTCGTCATGACGTAGTTTTGGCTTGGCATCGTGTATTCTTGGTTTCTCCTTGACATGTGACTGCCATTCGTCTAGTTTATCGACCTGAAGCCTTCGTTCCTCATGAGTTGTTCTATTTTTGTTGTAAAGACTAGATCGTGGCTCTATCACATTTTTCCTAGGAGATTCCTGCAAAGAAGTTTGAGCTGTAATGTTACTCATATTAACAGAACTTAAACAATCATCTCGATTACTAGATATTTTAGCAGAGTCACGAGCTTGGAGTTTGATCGTGTCATCACCTACACAAAGTATCAACTCACCTGTACCAACATATATAATGGTCCTAGAAGTTGCTAAAAAGGACCGTCCTAGAATTAACTGTACGTCACTATCCTCATCTAGGTCCTAAACAAAAAAATCAACTGGAAAAATAAATTTATCAATTTTGACTAATACGTCTTCAACAATACCCTTAGGAAATCTAATGGTTCTATCTGCCAATTAGACGCTCATCCTAGTTTGTTTGGGTTTCCCAAGACCTAGTTGCTTAAACATTTTATAGGGCATGACATTAATACCCGCCTCTAAATCAGCCAAAGCATTATTAACATTTAAACTACCAACTAAACAAGGAATAGTAAAACTCCCTGGATCTTTCAATTTGTTGGGTAGTTTATTCTGTAGAATGGCTGAGTAGATTGCATTTAGCTCTACGTGCAACGCATCATCTAACTTTCGTTTTTTTCCTAAAAGCTCCTTTAAAAATTTAATTAAATTGGGCATTTGTGAAAGAGCTTCAATAAACGGTAAGTTTATAAGTAACTTTTTCAAGAGTTTAAGAAATTTACCGAATTGTTCATTTCTTTGGTCTTTCTTTGTCGCATTCAGATATGGAACTCGAGGTTTATACTCATTAGTTACCAGTTTCTGTTCACTGTGGCTCACCTCAACCTTACATTTACTTACCACAAGTTCTTGCCTCGATTCTGGTTCTGGTTCAACTAACCCTTCCTCATCTCTTACAGTAATTGCATGCAGTTGTTCTCTTGGGTTAGTTTCGGTATTACTTGGCAAGCTACCTCGTGGTTTTTCTGAAATCATCTCTCAAGCCCTTGAATCGACACTTACTAATTTTTAAGTGTTATTTCGGTGTTTTGGAAGCAAGTTTCTGACATCGAAATAAACTTCGTCAACATATCCTCAAGGTTTGGCTTTTTCTCTTGCTGGTAAGGTTGTTGTTGAAAGCCAGGAGGGGGTTGTGGTTTCTGATTTCCTTGACCACCTCAAGAGAAATTGGAATGGTTCCTCCAACCTGCATTGTAAGTATTACTATACGGTTGTAGAATCGACTTTTTGGATAGTTTTCTCCTCCATTTGCGTCACATTGCATCACCGGATGTACCTGCTTAGAACCATATAAACCATCAATCTTTTTATTTAAGAGCTCTACTTGGTTTGATAACATGGTGACAACGTCGAGGTTGAAAACACCAGCAGCTTTTTTTGGCTTTGTCCTTATAACTTGCCACTGATAAGTATTAAGTGAAATCTCTTCAATGAACTCATAAGTCTCCTCAGGTATTTTGCTATTTAGGGTACCGCCGGTGGCTGCATCAATCAGTTGTCTAGTTGAGGGGTTCAAACCATTGTAGAAAGTCTGAACTTGTAATCATAAAGGTAACCCATGCCGAGGGAACCTTCTCAATAAATCCTTATACCTCTCTCATGCATCGTATAGGGTCTCTAAGTCCATTTGCACAAAGGAAGAGATATCATTCCTCAACTTTGCCGTCTTGGCCAGCGAAAAGTATTGCAACAGAAACTTTTCGGCCATTTGCTCCCTTGTAGTGATGGACCCTCATGGTAGAGAGTTTAACCACTATTTAGCTTTATTCCTCAATGAGAAGGGAAATAACAGAAGGCGAATGGCATCATCAGAAATGCCATTAATTTTGAAAGTATCATAGTAGTCCAGAAAGTTAACCAAATGAGTATTTGGATCATCATCTTGCAAACCATCAAACTGAATAAACTGTTGGATCATTTGAATGGTGTTCGACTTCAGTTCAAAGCTATTTACAGCAATAGCAGGTCTCACAATACTCGATTCAGCCCATGCTAAATTAGGCTTGGCATAGTCGTACTGTAACATCCTGATTTTGGGCCTAGTCGAAACAGTGGTTTCGGGACCACAAATCCAATGAGGAAAATTTTATTTTATTATATTTTTATGGTCTACAATTTCATGGAATGATTTCATGAAAATTTCATTCGAAAATTTTGACATTTGGGCACTCAATTTAGTCAAAAGAACTAAATCGTAAAAAGTGCAAAAGTTGAGTTCTACATGCTAGAGGCGTCCAATTGTTATGAAATTTTAAATTTGAGGTCCTTATATGGTAATTAGACCATTGGTTAATTTTTTGGACAAAAAATGGATATGGTTAGGCATGTTTCCAAAGTTTTTCATTAAGGGCATTTTGGTCATTTAGTTATTAAAATGAATTAAAAACAAAATTAAAAGCCAATTTTTGTCCATCTTCAACCTCTTCGCCGAAACTTGCATAGAGAAATCATTGATAGGGTTTTTCAAGCTTTCAAGCTCGATTGTAAGTCCGTTCTAGCCCCGTTTTTAATGATTTTTACGTTTTTGCAATCCCCGATTTCTACCATTAATTTGAGCTAGGGTTCATGTTTAAAAATTGAACCATGTGTGAGATGCATGAATTTTGATGTATAATGGTAGAAAATGAGTGTTGGGTGTTAAATAAATGACTTTTACTAAGCGATTTTTGATGAAAATGTCCGAAAGGACCATTTTGTAAAAGTTGTAAAAATGGTATAAAAGGATATTTTGATGAGAATTGTAGTTTTCTATAGTTATGAAAATGGTTTGGCTAGGCTTATAGAGTGAGAAAATTGAATAAAAATTACTTTACGAGCCTAGGGGCAAAAGTGTAATTTTGAGAATGTTTAGGGGCAAAAATTTAATTTTTGCCAAAATGTGATTTTTGGATCACATTAAATAATGTGACTAATAATTGGACTAAATGTGATATTATATATCAAGGAAAATGAGGATTGGACCTAGATCGGGTGAAAAATAGAAAATCGACGGTTAGGTTCCTTTTTGCTATTTTGGTGCAGAGGTAAGTTCGTGTGTCATTAATATTGCAATGCTATATTTGAATTGAAAATTATATATTATTATTGCACGAATGGCATGATTTAATATATTGAAAAGTGATGAAAGAATGATATATAAAATTTGTGAGAACAATGATATATGACTAGTAGCACATGAAATGTTTGATGGTTCAATCATTAATGGCTTGCTATATAATAGTTGAATATATTGAGAATTTGATATAACATCATGTTTTATTAAGTTGGATAACTTGTGAAAGAGTGAAAAGGAAGGTAAGTTTGTATGTAAATAATATATCGTTTTTATTTATGTTACAATATTTTGTTATTATATGAGATGTGGTTGCATATTGAATGATCACTTGATGTAAATTATGAATTGAAATTGATTATGGATGAATTGGTAAAATGTTGAAAAGTGAGGAATTTCTCGGCTGGACCTTTGGAATAAAAAAGATACGAATGATCTGTTGTGAGAACACATGTAGTACTATGTGCAGGCTACTATGTGTTTAAAATAGTTTTATGTCACGTGTGTAGTACTAAGTGCAGGCTTCTACGTGCACCAGATGGTTAGGTTGCATGTGTAGTACTAAGTGCAGGCTACTATGCGTACCCGATAGCTTTGATCACATGTGTGGTACTAAGTGCAGGCCACTATGTGTAAAAGATAGCTTTGGTCACAAGTGTGGTACTATGTGAAGGCCACTTTGTGAAGAAGGTAGCTTTGACTACAAGGGTTGTACTATGTGCAGGCCACCGGGCATCCGTTATTATTTCGACGTGTTCAACGGGAAATGACTAGGTGTAATGAATATGACTATGTGATGATGAATAAGTGAAGGTTCATGTGTGTAAACTTATGAGCAACGTGATCGATATGTGATCGATATGTGATCGAACTTTGGTAAGATTGAAATTGAGTAAGTGTTACAATGAAAGTTACTACAAAGAAAAACATGAAAGAGTGAAATTTAGTAATAAAACAGTTTTGGACAGCAGCAGTTGTGTGAATTTGAAAAATCACCAAAAATGGTATAAATCGAATTAGAAGTTAAATAAGATATGAAATAAAATCTTATTGAGTCTATTTTCATATAAAGGAAACATTGTAAGCAAAATAATTTCATATTATGAGATATTTGAACTTTTATGAGACAGAGTCAGAATGATTTTAGAATCCCCTATTCTGATTTGGGAAAATCATTAAAAATTGTACAAAACTAATTATGGGTTATAATTTATATGCTTAAAATCCTTACTGAGTCTATTTTTGAAAGAAACAAACAAGAACATTATCCAAATCTTTTATGAAGAGATAATTAATTTTTAGTACAGAGGGGTCAGAACTATCAGATAGCAAAATAGGAGTGACTTTAAAGAATAAACTATACTTATTGGATAGACCAAAAATTATGAAAATTTTATGGTAAGAAGATTTGAGAGTCTAGTTTCTCTGAAAATTAGTAGTTCTCAATTTAGAGTCCCGTAGCTTTGGATATAAATAATTTAGTGACCATGACTCGAGAAAACAACTTTATTGGACTTTGAATAAATAGAGAGGAATTGAAAAATAGTATGTTAATACATTGCTTATTATTTTTCATGGCAGCTTACTAAGCGTAAAGCTTACTCCCTCCTTTTCATTTCTTTTAGTGTTGTCAGGTCGGCTTGGGGTTGGAGATCGTCGGAGGCAGCATCACACTATCAAGCCAAAACCTTTGGAGTATTGATACATATGTTAGAAATATCAAGTGTGTGGCATGTATAGGGACCTAGTTCTATGACATGTGTTATTATGATTTGGCTAAATGTATTGGCCTATATCGAGCTATTGTATATGGCCATGAGAGGTGGCTCATATTGGTTATGGTTTGTAAGTCTAGCTAATCATATTACATCTTAATGCATATAATGTGATGATATGAATATGTTTGTTTGCCATGCATGGTTGGTAATATGTCATGTGTGTTGAATGCATGTTTTATGACCGATCGAGGTGGTCATGACCATGAATTAAACATGTAATATGGTAATAAGATGATAGTGCCTTGAACATGGATGTTTGATGTATAAGTTAGTAACCACAGTTTAATGGTATAAGTGATTAATGAGATGACAAGGTCAAATGAATGTGTAATAATATGGCTAGACTAGTTTACCATGAGTAGGTGGAACATAAGTATAATGACGAGCTAATGTTGAATGTGTCTTAATAAAGGGTGTTTAATCACTAAAATGATGCCATGAGTTGTGAGTTTGATGTGTATAAGGTTGTAAGGGTTTATGGGAAACATAAAGGCTTGAAAAATAATCTAAGTGTTAGCCACACGGGCAGAGACACGACCATGTGTCTCAGCCGTGTGGAGGACACGGCCTAACACACGGGCGTGTGGCCTGACTATCTGGTTCAAATTTTTTTGTTGATGTCACAAACAAAGAGTTACACGGGCTGAGGGCACGGGCGTGTCCCAAGCTACATGGGCGTGTGTGACCACACGGTTCAACACACACGGGCGTGTGACTCTCCAAACCAAGAAATTTGCTAAGTTGTCCAAAGTTTATCAAAAGTTCTCAGTTTAGTCCCGAACCACCCCGATGTATGTTTTATGCCTCGAAGGCCCGTATAAGGGATGATATACATGTGTTTGAAAAGTTTTAATTTGGACAAAAATTTTATGGGCCGATGTATGTTCGATAATGCCTCGTATCCTATCCCAATCTCGAGTACAGGTAAGGGGTGTTACATGTACATAGTACGAGAAGCAGGATTCTGATTTACAGGATTCGCGACAACCACAGGAGGTAACAGATTATTTTGATTTTTAGCCATCTCCTCGGTAATATTGGTATCGTCCTCTTGCTCTTCCACTATATACTGTAGACTCCGTCTTATTTCTCTACGATTTTTGCGAGCTGTGCTTTCAATTTCACTATCAAATAATAGAGGTCCTGACGAGTTTCTTCTACTCATAAACTAAAAGAATCTGTCAGAAGAAAATAAGAGAAAAAGTTAGTAAATTAAAGTAAAAACAAAAACAAAAATAAAAAATGGCTAAAGTAATAAAAATTAAGTGTTCCTAATATTTTAGTCCCCGGCAATGGCGCCAAAAACTTGATGGGTCACGAAACTAACGAATATTTCGATGAAGGTAAGCGCACCTATCGAATAGTAGTATAGCTATGGTGAGTCCGGAATATCGTATCCACAAGGACTAAAAGTACTAGTAATAACTATCTTTCTATTATTTAGCTTAATAATTAAATGAGGTGTTTTAATATAAAATTAAACTAATTAACTATGAACGTGACAGAGATTGAATTGGGAAAATACTTAAGAAAACTAATGAGAGAGACAATACCCAGGAAAGAATCCACCTAGACTTCACTTATTATTCTGACTCTGAATCAAACGATTTATTCGCTTGTCTTGATCCGTAGAAATCCCTAAATTATGTTAATATCTTTTTCGAGACTATGAACAACTGACTTTAGGTTGATTAATTGAAATCTCTTTCTAATTAAAACCCCTATCGTCACATTAACTTGATCTATGGATTCCCCTATTAGATTTGACTCAAATCTGACAAATTTATGTCGTCCTATTTCTAGGATTGCAATCAACTCCGCTCAATTATGCTAGATCTACTCTTAAACAGGGACTTTTGCTCCACTGAATAAGCACATCAAACTTGGATTAATATCTTGAAAATATTAAGGCAAGGATTAAGAACACATATTTAAGAAAAAGAACAAGTATTTATCATGAAATTCAGATAATTAAATAATAAGATTCATCGTAGGTTTTATTCTCCCTAGGTATTTAAGGAGTTTAGTTCATAATGTAAAAGGAAAACATCTTAAATTTAGAAAAACAACAAGACATAAAAAAACTCAAATAAACTTCGAGAGAAATTTGAATGGAGATCTTCAACCTTGAAGTGGATCTACTTCCGAGATGATTCCAATGGCTTTCTTCGAGTAATTTTTTCTTTCTACTCCGTATGTCCCCTTAGGTCTTCTTTTAGTGTGTTTATATAGACTTTAGAATCATCAGAAACCCTAAAAGTTGGCTTTTTTCGTGTGTTTGGGAAATAAGGAGCGATATCGACACGGACTGCCACATGGGCGTGTGGCTGGCCCGTGTGGCTCACACGGGCGTGTGCTCAGCCCGTGTAGAAATGGTCTTGGCCGTATAGATCTTTAAATCAGCCATTTTGTTTGTTTTTGGCCCTTTTTCTGCTCTTTTTGTTCCCCTATGCTCTCCTAAGTATAAAACATGAAATTAAAGGATTAAGAGCATCAAATTCACTAAATTATATAATAAATCATCCAAAAGCATACCAAGGATGGGATTAAAAATGTTAAATTTATGGTTTATTAAAACTTTACCAAAATCAGAGTGTGAATAAACCAAATAAACTTTATTTTTGCAGAAAATAAACTTAATATTCGTAAACTAAAATAACTGAAAATGTGTCTATAACATAAAAACATTTAAAAATAAAAACTCTCACTATAACCAAATATCCTTAAATGGCATTACACTCGTATGAGCAGTGTGCTCATGAAAAACCTTAGGTGGTAGTCTCTTAGTAAGTGAATCCACAATCTTGAAGTTTGTCCCAATATGCTTTATAGACACCTGATCACTCTAAACTCTTACTTTAATAGCAAAGAATTTAAAGACTATGTGCTTTGACTTTGAGGTACTCCTGTTGTTATTGGAATAAATGACTGCAATTTGTTTTCACAATTTGCACCTTAGTGGCAAAATCTTGTATCCATATTCCATTAAAATCGGAGTCTGTACACTTGATGGTCTCTAACTATCAGACCTCTGATATGTGAGCATGTAATCTTTTTTTCTCTAAAAATATCTCATAACACTTTTCGTTGTTATCTAATGGTCCATACCAAGGTTGCTTAAATGTCTGTCTAACATCCCAACAATGTATGTAATATTTGAACGTGTACATACTTGAGCATACATTAGACTCCCAACAGGTGATGCATGGGAACCTTTTGCATTTCCTGAAATTCAATGTTACTTTTAAGGCATTGAGTAAGACATAACCTTGCATGTCAGATATTTTAAGTACTTTATCGATATAAATCTTTTGTGACAATCCAAGAATACACCGCGATCGATCTTGATGTATCTGAATTCCTAAAACAAAAGAGGCATCCCCAAGATCTTTAATCTCAAAATGTTTAGATGAAAACCTCTTGGTTTTGTGTAGTGGCAAGCAAAATGTCATTGACATATAGAACCAAGAATATATACTTACTCCCACTGAATTTGTGATACACACAATCATCAAAAATATTTATCTCAAAATCAAACAAGAAAATTACTTGATGAAGCTTGTGGTACCATTAACGAGAAGCTTGTTTGAGTCCATAGATGGATTTTGTTAATTTACAAACCATATTCTTTGGGTCTCCTGACTCAAAGTTTTCTGGTTGTACCATATAAATTGTTTCTTCATTATCGCCATTGAAAAAAATAACCTTACATCCATCTAATGTAACTCAAGATCAAGATGAGCAACCAGCACCATGATTCTCCTAAAAGAGCCTTTCAATGAAACTAGAGAGAAAGTATCTGTAAAATCAATGCCTTCTTTCTGAGTATATCTTTTAGCTACAAGATGCACATTATACCTCTCCACATTACAATTTGCATCCCTCTTGATTTTAAATATCCATTTACAACCAATTGGTTTTGCACTTTTAGGTAATGGGACAAGTTCCCAAAATTTTATTGTCTTGTATAGACTTATACTCTTCTTGCATGAAATCAATCCACTATTGAGAATTAGAACTTTTCATGGCTTGATGAAAGTTTATTGGATCATCTTCCATCATTCCATATTCATCCTCATGTTCTTGGAGAAATATAGTATAATCATCTAAAATAGCATTTCTCCTCTCTCTCGTGAACCTCCTTAATGGCATTTGTTCTTGAGGTTGTTGAGTTTATTCTTCTAAAACAATTACCTCATGTTGAATAGGGAGTTTCAACATTATCTTGTTGAGTTTCTAAATTCACTTTTTGATCAATGATAGGTATGAGTACCTGAACATCATCAAAAGTGATAGCAGGAACTGATTAGAACCAATACTTCCTCAAAAGCAATGTCTCTAGCCTTATTTCTCCCTCCAGACTCAACATCTTCAAAAAATGTTGCAGTTCCCGTCTGAAAAATATTCTTAAGTGTGGGATCATAAAACTTATAGCCCTTAGATTAGTCAAAATAACCAATAAAGTAGTTGCTCACTATTTTGGAGTCCAATTTCTTTTCATGTGGCCTAAAGCCTTGCCTCAACTAGACATCTGCATATATGAAAGTGAATTAGATTAGGCTTTCGACCTTTCCAAAGCTCATAAGCTTTATCAAAAAAAGATACGAAAATAAGACTTTTAAATATATAAAACAACTTAAAAAGATAAGGTGAAGGCATATCATTAATATGGAATTGTAGAGGACAAAAAACTCGCTACAAGGAGAACTCCAAAAAATATATTCTATTTAGACTCCATCTGCTTAGAAGGCCTATCCTTAAGCCAAAAGTGAAAACTATTTAGATAATAAATCATTTTCGATCAATCTTTTCAAGAAATTTCTATTAATTTTATATTATTTTGTTGCAAAAATTGATGTGGAATCTTGTAAGAAGAGAGAGCATATTCCACTATGATATATTCTTCTTTTTAAATTGCTTCAAAACTTTTTAACGGTATCCTAAAAGTGAAGAGTATATCCACGTATGAATTGAAACTTGATTGAGTTATAAATATAAGAAAATTCACAACCTTGAGCTCAAAGGTTAAAAAAAACAGGATGTAACAATTTTATTAATTACCAGTTTATTAAAAGCAAATAGCTGACAACATGCTAATTGGAATGAAAATAACCCTAAACCCTAAATAATCAAGGCTTAGGAATGCTACAATAGAGACCATAGACCAAATGTTGGTCGACTACATGAACATGTTCATGTATGCCTTGAGGACTCCCAATATTGACAAGCCTAACAAACATAAAACAATAAAACGATAAAAATAACATTTAACATTATGGACTTTGAAGTACAAAACTATTGCTGACTAGGGCTACATCTAAGAGGAAAGGCAGAAAGGGGCATCTTCATCCATCGAAGCATGCATTGAGGAAATAGCTGTAATCTTCTTGTCCCTTGTGACAGAGATCAAGTTCATAAACTCTGTGAAACGTTTGTCTCGTTCATAGAGCTCCCTCAGATTAAGCTAATCAAAGGGAGTTTTCCACCAATGACGAGTTTCTGTTCCATGTGATTGTTGGGCCAAAGCAATCACCTTTTGTTTTTCTTTTATTGCATCTATGTAACACCCTATACACGGCCTGGTCACAAGCCCGAATATCAAGATGCCACACCACCGTTTCATGTCATACTCATAGTAAATTGTCACATTATGAAGAAACCACCCTCTCTATCAATGGTCTTATAAATTTTTAGTCAAACATATATCAATCATCATTAGAACATGTCAAACATACTTTAAATAAACTTATAGTAATAATTGAACATGCATTAGGATCACTTAGCGAAATTTCCAAGACAATCACGTAGGTATCGATACTAAAACATGGGTATTTATAATTTCCTTTCAAGATATCGATACTTTATGGAAAATCGATACCAAATCAGCATTTTGTTTCTCGTCCGAAAATCAAAACTTGGAAAATATCGTTGCAATTGAAAAAGTATCAATAAAATTACCTCGAGTATCAATACTCGTGATAAGGTATTGATACCAAATTACATTATTGACTCCCTGCACATCTCAAAATCACAGAGGTATCATTTTTATACCTCTGCTCTAGACAAAAAAAATACAACATACTTGAGCAAATAAATCATTCCAACATGTAGCAAACCATCTTGCTATCATATCGTTATCAAATAAACGTCAAAACAGTAGTTATAATAGTCTCAAACATCAAAAGTAATTCCAAACAATAATCAATAGAATACAAAATGAATCACATAAGCTTATGAACAAATAGTCTATAGAGGCATCCAAAACATCATGGCAAATATCAATAAAAGTCCACCACATTGCCTTATTACCAAAACGAAAACAAATAACAATAACACCTACGAAATAACAGAAAAAGGACTTGCACGGATCACCCATTGGAACCACACCGCTCACACCGACACACAACAAATCTACAATGGTTTAAGAAGGGAGTGGATGAGCTTAACAATTCATTGAATGATCAGAATAATCACAATGTACACACAATATAAAAGGTTAAATAAGAGCATACTACAACACGTTCACAACTGTAATCTAATCAAGTCAAAATAACATATTCACATTTCATGAAGTCATAAAACTAACATACTCACTTGTATATAATTCATTTAACAATAATTCGTCAAGGCTAAATGACATATACATGCTTTAATAACCCACAAGTCTAGCTGATATATTCACATGCATTCACAAGTTAAATAAAAACGATCCAAACCACAATTACATATGCAATTTACTATGAGAACATATTAACATTTTCATGAAACTTAAATCGACTCATTTAGCATATTATTCACATGTTTAAGCATCCATCTCATATCGTATTACCACAACAAATAAGATCACATTTCAATGATATTTTGCACAGCAGCCACTTACTCATTTAGGCATACATCACATTACACATATATGCATTTTAAGATAATTTTTAACTTGATGCTATGAAACATAAAAGTGAGCTCTATCACCACACATTGGATACACAAATCTCCAACACAGCAAATGAATCCTACAGTCGAACATATCCCAAAAGTGAAGCATAAAGCTAACACTTTCCAACACACCAAACATGTCCCGTTGAATGGAGCTTAGCTAATATTCCCTTACCTCTCCAACATGTCTCAGAGCTTCAATGCCCAAATCACAAAACACATATAGGTGAGTACTCACAATCCTATGGCATGCCAACTATATCCAATGGTCTCATAAGTCACAAGGCCAAAATATCCACAATTACACAATTTTAATTACTTATTGAATGCACATAATCTATGTTCATATTCATCAATTCACATAAAAAAACTTGTACACAATGCATGCTTACCGAATTCACATTTAATTGCACTTGAAATGCCACAATAATGCTCATTGAGCCATCACGTATCCAACCACATATAAGTGCATTAATTTATCACATACATAATCTGTTACATTAGCATTACATTCCATAATTCAACACATACGTACCTAACGGTTTTTTTACAAACTTTCACTATACATTTATATTGCTAACACAACGTCATCACTATTGTTCGACATATTTAATATGCCCACAACACAATACAATTCAGAATAGTCATCACATGTCTCATATCACAATATCACATCATAATAGTCAATCCATAAATATTCTCAAAATCACATAATTTACCAAAAATAAAATAAGGGAAATAGAAAACTTACACTAGAAACTTAGGATAGTGAATTAGGCTATTGTAATCTCCCAATTAACACTATGACTCATGTCTACTAGCAGTGGTTCCAAACACTCACCGATTACACTTTCGCCGAAAAGTCGAAAGCTTAAACTAGTTTTTCCTTGCGTTTCGCCTTGCTCGAAGAAGGTTTCAATGGTTTCGACACTTCACACATAATAACCACACAATTTACACAATCAATATTCAACTAAAGACTCACTTAAACCAACCAAAAACACCAGTCTAAGCTATATTCCTCATGAAATTGAAATTTCGACTAACTTGAAACTCAAATCCTCTATACTTAATCTTTTCACCAATAATTGATTACATTCAACTAATTATTCACCTATGACTAATTCTCAAATTTTAAACTACACAAAACTACTCAGTTCATGGTATCAAATTTTTTTACATGTTTATGGCTATTTTCACGAAAATTCATTAAATCCTTAGAAATCCTTAACAAAACTTTAAAGTAAGTTCAGAAACCTTTTAATCATGTTGAAACAAGTTGAAAAACACTTTGAAACCATGTTTTCACCCAAAATCCCAAAATTCACCATTAACGACCTAATTTTCGGCTTTTATTTAAAAATGTGATTTAATGGATAAAAATTCCATTTAAAAGACTAGATAACATTAAAAACTAATAAAAAGATAAATGATTACCTTAGTTGGAAGAAAAATAGACTTTTTTCGAAAACCCGAAAAACCCATACGCGGAGAAGATGATGAAATCTATGGAATTTTAAGTTGCTTTCTTGAAGGTTTATGAATATTGAATGCTTTGGGAATGATGGAAATCAATTGAATTAAGGTCTGAAGAACAAAAAGTGGAAGAGAGAAGCTTTGGAAGCAAGGGACGGCTAAAGCTTGAAGATGTAACATGAAAATAGAGCTATAAATGGGGTTTTTAAATTGGATTTTAAAATTGTGTCTAATTGCCTCTTAAAAACTCTAAGTTTTTCCTCTTTTACAAATCAGTCCTATTTTCAAAATTAAAGGTATTTAAAATTAATTTTTAGAAATTGATTTAATTTTCTAAAAACCATAGTCAAAACATTACCAATAAGCCATGTTGCAAAATTTTGAACACTCTAAGACTAAAATTCCTAAAATACCTCTAAAACTCCTAGGCCCTATTTTGGGGTGTTACAATCTAGTTGGTCTTGGACCTTATTGAACTCTTGGACAAGCAAGTTGATCCTTACCTTATGGTAAGCCTCAATATAGGAGCATCAGTGGTTTCATTAAGAGGTTGGTTTGGGTTTAAAAAGTGTTTAGGGATAGATTTTTAACAGACGGATGACCAAATGAATAAGGTTTACCAACTGGTGAGAGAATAATAAAAAGAATCTTGCCACCACAAAATGGAGAGCTTGGGGATTTTCTTATAAATTCATCAATGTCATCTTGAAAATGCGATGAGCCTATCATCCTTATTTTCAATGATCTTAATCTCAATTTTTTATTTTCCCTTAGATTTCTTGCCTGAGTTTGCCATTGCAAAAATAATCAAAAGAAAAAAGAAACAAGCAAAAAATTAAATTAGATGATTTGGAATGAAGTTCTTCTTAAAAGTGAAGAGTGTATCCACGTATGAATTGAAACTTGATCGAGTTATAAATAGAAGAAAATTCACAGCCTTGAGCTCAAAGGTTAGAAAAACAGGATGCAACAATTTTATTAATTACCAGTTTATTAAGAGCAAATAGCTGACAACATGATAATTGGAACATAAATAATCTTAAACCCTAAATGGTGAAGGCTTAAGAATGCTACAATAGAGACTATAGACTATATGTTGGTCAGCTACATAAACAAGTTCATGTATACCTTGAGGACTCCCTATATTGACAAGCCTAACAAACATAAAAAATAAAACAATAAAAATAACATTTAACATCGTGGACTTTGAAGTACAAAACTATTGTTGACTAGGGCTATATCTAGGCGGAAAGGCAGAAGGGACATCCTCATCCATCGAAGCATGCATTGAGGAAATAGCTGCAATCTTCTTGTCCCTCGTGACAGAGATCAAGTTCATAAACTTTGTGAAACATTTGTCTCGTTCATAGAGCTCCCTCAGGTTAAGCTGATCAAGGGGAGTTTTTAACCAATGACGAGTTTTTGTTCCATGTAATGGTTGGGCCAAAGCAATTGCCTTTTGTTTTTCTTTTATTGCATCTAGTTGGTCTTGGACCTCATTGAAATCTTAAACAAGCAAGTTGATTCTTACCTTACGGTAAGCCTCAACAGGAGCATCAATGGTTTCATTATGAGGTTGGTTTGGGTTTAAAAAGCGTTTAGCGATAGATTTTTAACATAAGAATGACCAAAAAAATAAGATTTACCAACTAGTGAGAGAATAATAATAAGAATCTCGCCACCACATAAAGTGCAGAGGTCAGAGATTTTCTTAATGATTCATTTATGTCATTTTGAAAATGCGATGAGTTCGAGAACAAGCAACCCCTGGCCATGTTCCATATTTATCAATCTGCACAATGCCAATTAGAGGATATCGTTAACTCTTTAATCTAGCTATGAATTCCATTGTTGCTAATAAAGTCATGCCATACACAAGTCATGTACCCAACATATTGGCTATGGGCTCAATAATCTTTATAGCATAAGCTTCCACTTATATCAAAGTACATGAGTTACATATGCATGGTTAGTGACTAACTTAGGATTTAGGTAAATCACACCATAAACATCACAAGTGAATTAATTCGGAAATGGATTCAAAATTAATTCAACTTGGGTCCAATCCAATGTATCATTATTCCAATGAGTAGATCTATATCTCTACCTATGGAGTCAACTACTCCGGTAGCCAAGACTAGCCATCTCCCTGTTTGGAATTGTAGATCACATAATAGTCGTTCTAGGTATTTGAATCAAACGCTCACTTTGATTCTTTTATGGAATTATAGACTCGTTTAGATTATCTAATAAAGTTTTTCTTTCTCATAATGTAAATGTTCTTACAATACCGCTTATCATTAGTTTGAACTTAGTCAATCAATGAGCTTATTTTTGCTTTTCATAATTTTTCTATGTATGCAAAACATAAAAGACATAAACACAAAAGGTATAATAGTGAAATGTGAAATTAACTTTATTTATTTATTTATCGTTCAAATACTATAAGTTATATGTTTACTAAAATATGGGCACATTTCCTAACAAGGGAAACCTATTTTATTAATTAACTTTATTTATTAAAATATGGGCACATTTCCTAACAAGGGAAACCTATTTTATTAATTAACTTTATTTATTTATTTATCGTTCAAATACTATAAGTTATATGTTTATTAAAATATGGGCACATTTCCTAACAAGGGAAACCTATTTTATTACTTTAACTTCACCTTGTTCATTCAACTAATAAATTTGATAAGGATGGGGATGATTTGTAGACAGTAATTTGAATTTCTCCACTTATGTAGTAGAGGCCACATTTGCACAACTCTCGTTAGCAATAGTAATATGACACACTTTCTAGTAAATCATGCATCGTGTGTGGATCCTCATGTTGTTCATTATCCACCGCCCATTGTGCATTCATATCTTGTTGAGAAATAACCAATTTTCTATCAACGAGATATTCCACAATGCCCACCTTCTTGATGAATTGCTTTTCATTAAATTTCACCCTTCTTGTTATTTGTTGAACTCGTACTAGAGGTGGTGTTTGCTCTATCATTCTTTCAAATGCTTGAGTTAATTGATTGAGTTGCTCCATCATATTTTCTTATCTTGTTTGGAGACTTAATGTTATAGCTTGCTTCAAAGAAAGTTCTTTTCCATTAGTTTGTGGCCCAACATGGTGGGTAGAAAGAAAAAGGCATCGTTCCAACTATTGAAGGACGAAATTAAAAAAAAGATTGATGGTTGGTGCATTAGGTTTCTATTGCAAAGGGGTAAAGAAAGTTTTTATTAAGTCAGTGCTCCAAGCCATTCCAACATACTTGATGGCTTTTTTTTTTTTGCTGCCAAAAAATTTGTACGATAAAATGGAAAGTATTATGGCACGATTTTGGTGGCAAAAGGGGCATGGGAGAAAGGGGATTGCGCTTTGAAAGGGGAAGGAGGTTTAGGGTTTCATAGTTTAGAGATTGGCCAAACAATGATAGATACTTCTAAATAATCCTGATTCGTTATTAACCCAGGTTTTAAAGGAAAAATATTATCCAAGTTCCGATTTCTTAAATGCACGAGGAATTTACCCTCTTATACTTGGAAAAGTATTTGGGCTACGAGGGGTTTATTACAAGAGGGCTTATGTTAGAGAGTTGGATCGGGTGAAAACATCTCAATTGCTAAGCATGCATGGATACCAAGTTCAATTAATTAGAGACTAAATGTGAGTATGAATAATAATAGCATTTCAATGGTTGTGGAGCTGATAAACAAAAATAACAGAGAATGGAATAAAGAATTGGTTATTAATACCTTCTCGGATGTTGATACAGCTAGGATATTGAGGATTCCACTAGCGAAGGAATGCCACGATGACTTGGTGGTCTAGTATGGTGAACCTTTCGGTGACTTTTCTATTCAGAACACTTATAAACTATTACAACCAAGTACTCTAAGCCCTAATTTTAATGATTTACATACCACCTCTAGAGACTTTTACAGACAGCTATGGAACCTACAGCTTCCAACAAAGCTAAAAATTACAATTTGGAGAATATCTAGAAATTTTATTCCTACATTAGTTAATTTGAATCATAAACAACTAGTAGCGAATATGGCTTGCCTGAGATGTGAAGGGGCAAATGAGAATCTAGACCACGTCCTCCGAGAATGTCCTATTTCAGTTGAAGCTTGGTCAATTTTAAACCATTCCTGTAACTAAACCAAATCTGGAACCAGACTAATTTGGAGCCTCTTGTGGGTAAGGTTTGGAGAGGGGAATGATTGTTTTGAAACATGAAGATGGAGAAACGCTTCCTTGGTAGCTGAAATCATCGAGATTGAAAAGAAAGAAATGAAAGGTTGGCACGATTTCAGGTATTAAATGTGATTGGGCTAAAGCTTTATCTTTTATTTATTATTTTAAAAACTTTGGTTTATTTATTTTTTTTATTTTTTCGATTCTAGTTTCCTTTTTTAAGTTCCAGGGTGACATGTTGAGCTTAGTGATATGTATTCTAGTTTATGTTTTAATAAAGCCAAGTCTATTTGAATTTAAAAAAAAAGAGAAAGAAATGTATTCTAGTTTATGCTTTAATAAAGCCAAGTCTATTTGAATTTAAAATAAAAAAGAAAATTAACTAGTTAAAAATTAATATTTATTTTTAATTGATTAAAAATTTTCAACAACTATTATGATAGTTCAGGGGAATCGAATTATAATAGTATTGGGTGAAATCTATTATGATAGTTCAGGGGAATCGAATTATAATAGTATTGGGTGAAATCGGTGTAATGGTGAGTTTTAAAGGACCGGAAAAGTTGGGCCTTATGACAACAGTGCACTAACTTTCTCTTCAGCCCAAAATCCAACTAAAAAACCCTAAGAGTTGCTATGAACCACTATAAATACGTTTGTTAGAGGAATCCTTTAAAACCCTAACTTGGCCTCCTCTGTTTATTCGCTTCAGCTCATTACTTCCCGTGCTCTCTCGTCCTCCCTCACCAAATCAAAATGGTAATTGTGATTCCATCTTTCTAATTACAATTCCATATTTTTCTTGATCTGATTCACTGTTTTTTTTAATCTAAATTTCCTTTTCCTTTTTTCTCCCTTTTCGGGGATGGTTTTTTCTTGGTTTGAATTAGGGTTGATGTTTTGTTTCTAACATTATTGCTTTTAACTCTTTCTTCTTCTTTTTTGTGTGTGTTTGTACAGTCTCTGGTGGCGAACGAAGACTTTCAGCACATTTTGCGTGTACTGAACACCAACGTTGATGGAAAGCAGAAGATTATGTTTGCTTTGACCTCCATCAAGGGTATTGGAAGGCGTTTCGCTAACATTGTTTGCAAGAAGGCTGATGTCGACATGAACAAGAGGTATCTTTTATTATGAAAATTTAGATGCAAGGAGCTTGCCTATTTTATATCAATTTTGGGCTTAAGTGGGAACCGATAAGATGTCGTATAGCTCAAAGTTTAGAAAAAAAACATATAGTAGATGATTTTGTTTTTTTGGTATTTCAGGTTGAAACGGTTACTTTTGTCATTGATATGAATTGATTCATATGTGGAAGAAGATTATGATTTCTTATTTTTTTCTATCTAAAACTTTCGACTATCTTCTAGGCTTCAATTATGTATAGGCTTGTGGCATGAGGAGTCATGTTATTCAGTTTTTTTTTTGAGCTTTTGTGCAACTTTGCTGATTTTTTTTATTAGGGCTGGTGAATTGACTGCACAGGAGCTGGACAATCTCATGACCATTGTTGCAAACCCCAGGCAGTTTAAGATACCTGACTGGTTTTTGAATAGGCAGAAGGATTACAAGGATGGGAAGTATTCCCAAGTTGTGTCTAATGCTCTCGACATGAAGTTGAGAGATGACTTGGAGCGATTGAAGAAGATCAGGTTAGTACTTCGTTCTTGCTAATCTGTGCTTTGAGTTTATCTTTTCCCATTTTTGCTGTATGTTCCAAATGTTTGATGCTTAAAACGATAAGATCAGGCCAACTGTATCTATGCTTTAGTATTTCTGTTTAATTTGAGTTCATGGTTCCTCATCGTATATCAATTTACTATAAGCAACTGCTTTCACATTCTCAGTGAAGTTCTTTCAAACGTTTGACTAAATGATTTGGGCAACTTATTTGGGGCTCATTTCTGTAGCTTTTAATTTTTTATTATTTATTATCCTTTTTTATGCTTAAGAATCTACATTTATCATTTCTCGATTCGAGTTGTCTCCTAAAAATCTTTTAAATTTGTTGGCTGGCAAGTTATTATCAAAATGGGAGGTGTATTATTGTGGTTATCTTGTTTGACGTTTTAAGTTGATTAAGATGAGAGGAATTGAATAGCCATTGATGTGGTTTGGGTCAAAAGTGAAAAATCTAAAATCATACATGTTTAATTCACGATTTGCTGCATTCTCTTTTTATGTGCCATTTTCTGTGGTTAAACAGATTCAACGGATTCTATGTAAGTAGTTTGCATCTTGGTCGATTGTCCATCTGGCTGTTGGGATGTGGTGTGACAGCTAACACGTGAAATAATGTAATGCAGGAACCACCGTGGGCTGAGGCATTATTGGGGTCTTCGTGTACGTGGTCAGCACACCAAGACCACTGGTCGCAGAGGAAAGACTGTAGGTGTCTCTAAGAAGCGTTGAATGTTTCATATATGTTGTCAGGCAGAGTGTTTATTTCCTTGGTTTATACGCATCCTTTGCACCAGTGGATGTGACATTTTGTTTTGAGTTGGCCTAAATATCTCAGACAAGTAGTGTTTTAATTAATCAATTGTTCGTTTGATCATTGTTTGTGCTACATGTTTTGTTTATTCTTTGCCGGGCATCATAAAATTTGACCTTAAAATTACTAGGTCATTTGGGGTGGACTTAATCTCCAAGCATATCAAGTGTGCTTTTGCTTCAACACCACCAATTTTATCTTTTTTGGGACTTTGAGCTTCTCAATGACCAATTATTTCTTCAAGAGTTAAAATGTTAAATATGAGTGAAGGTTAGTATTTTGTTTGGTTGGGTGGAAAAGTAGATGGATGAAAGGCAAGAATGGATGTAAGGAAAGATTGGAAAAGTGAAAGTAAAATGAATTTGAGTATACTTCTTATAGAGGTAATTTAAGAAATAATAAATTATTGAAAATGAATTTTGATTGCTTACTAGGAAAGAAAATACGGCTTTTATATGGAAATAATTATAAAATATTAATTAATTAATTAAAAATAATATGAAGAAAAAATTATATACAAAAATGATTTGTGTGGTATCACGTCTTTTTTTTCCTAATCATTACACAGTCATATATTAGTGATTTCCTAATCATTACACGGTCATATTTTAGTGAAAGTGAAAAATATTGTGGAGGGAGTAAAGGGAAAATATTTTTTTAATGGTGTTGTTGATTGGTTAGGTAGCACTAGTGATTTTTTTTAAATTTAATTGGTGTCTCGACGCTGTTAGGTGGCATCGGTGTCTAGATTGTTAGAAATTTTTTTAATGGGTGCCACAGAAATTTTTTTTAATGGGTGCCATCAGTATGTCAGGCGGTACTAATGTTTTTAAAAAAAAAAGTTGTAAATAAAAAAAGAGAGACTGAAAAAAATTATTAGTGGTGTCATTGACATGTTAAGCGATAATCCTGTCACATTGTCAGGTGACACCACTTAAAATATATAACCTTACCTTGACTAAAAAATTGTATTTGCTGAATGTTTTGATTTTTGTTAAAATTTTTTATGTCTGTTTAAGAGAGAAAGGAAAAGAAGAAGAAGAATTGTGTTTAGTAAGAGTGGAGAAAACATATAAAAAAAAAAAATTTAATGCAGGTTTTTTAAAAATCAAGTTCGAGTTTATAAAGTTAGTTTGTAATTATTTGTATGTAATTATAGTTTTTTTTAGTAGGATTCATTATTTATTTCTAAATAAAGGTTAATTTTTTATTTTAAATTTATTTTATAGATATTTTATCAAAGATGAATAACCAATTCTTTGTATACATTCATTTTGAGGGGGTAATTTTACAAATAACAATTGGTTGTATATTTGAATCTCGCCAACAAATAGGAATAATGTTTAATTAGAATGTAAAGCTTGAAGAAATAAAACAAAAGATTAGTGCAAAAATAGTTCGACGATGTGGGAGGAGGATGTATAGACTATTCTACAAATTTCCAATTTCATCAAATCCTAACAAATTTACTGAGATGGAACTTGTACATGATTTAAGATGAGGAGACTATGATCGCACTTTATTGCTCGACTGGGAACGTGAATGCTGAATCAATTCAGTTGTTTGCTGAGTTAGTGGATGTGAAGCCCATTCTAAATGTCACTGGATGTGAAGCCCATTCTAAATGTCACTCAATTAAGTAAAAAATATGGAGTTGAAGACTCGTGTACGGAGGTTTTGAGAATGTTTATTGATAAGTGATCATTTGTACACGAGTTTAACTACAGTATAGAGATACATCGACATGGGCCGAAAATCCACACCATGGTTTGACTGAGTATAACAACCTTAATCCAGGTCCCCGTTTACAGATACCTCCGGTGGTGATTGGTACCAATGCAGATGGTGAAGGACTCGATAATGATGGTCATTCTAATCACAAGGGTGTAGATTTCAATGACCTCAATCTGGATGAGGTCTCGAATGATATCGATAATGAAGGTGTGAACGAGGGTGAAAATGTACACGCCCCTTTTGTCAGGAACCCGAGTCGTGGCATTATCATACGCAATGACCCTAGGGCTTACATATTGAGTCTAAATCTTGATGCGAGACATGCATCCGAGTTCCCTGAGTCCCTAAATATAATACCTTCTCACCTATTAATGGCAAATTCTAAATTGGAAGAGTTGTACATAGGCCAACAATTTGCGTACAAAGAGGATTGCGTATTTGCCATCAAGCGGTATAACATAAAGGTGTTAGTTGAATATAAAGTCGTTAAATCTATGTTGACATTATATGTTAGGGAGTGTTGGAGATCTTCAAATGGGTGCAACTGACAAATACGAGTTGTATTTATCTAGAGGTTGCAACTGTGGGAAATTCAAAAATTGAACAGCCACATACACAACTACTACACGTATGACGTAAGACCATTACAAACTTGATTGGAAAATAATCTATAACTGTATCATGTCGCTGGTGAAAGACATGCCAACCATTATTGTATTAGTCCTCATTGTCGACATGTAAGGCGGTTTTAGTACAGAGTGTCGTACAAGAAAGCATGGTAGGCTAAACAGATGGCCATGGAACATTTATACAGAGATTGAGATGTGTTATACAATGAACTTTAGGGATGGTTTATTGATATAGCTCTTTTGTGCCAATCCAAAAATACCCCGAGATCAATCTCGATGTATTTGAATTCTTAAAACAAAAGAGGCATCCTTAAGATCTTTCATCTCAAAATGCTTAGATAAAAACCTCTTGATTTTGTGCAATAAGCCGATATCATTAGTGGCAAGCAAAATGTTATTGACATATAGAACTAAGAATATATAATTATTCTCACTAAATTTTTTATATACATAATCATCAACAATAATCATCTCAAAATCAAATAAGACAACTACTTGATGAAAATTGTAGTACCATTGACAAGAAGTTTGTTTGAGTCCATAAATGAAATTTGTTAAATTGCAAACCATATTCTTTGGGTCTCCCGACTCAAAGTTTTCTGGTTGTACCATATAAATTGTTTCTTTATTTTTGCCATTGAAAAACACAGTCTTAACATCCATCTAATGTAACTCAAGATCAAGATGAGTAACAAGCACCATGATTGTCTTGAAAGAGTCTTTCGATGAAACTAGAAAGTATCTGTGAAATCAAAGCCTTCTTTCTGAGAATATCTTTTAACTACAAGATGCACCTTATACCTTTCCACATTACCACTTGCATCCCTCTTGGTTTTAAATATCCATTTACAACCAATTGGTTTTGCACCTTCAGGTAATAGGACAAGTTCCCAAACTTTATTGCCTTGCATAGACTTATACTCTTCTTGCATGACATCAATTGTAACACCCCATACCCGTACCCGAGACCTAGATAGGATACGAGGTATTACCAAAATTTTTAGAATAATTTCAATTAATTTATATCATTTAGTATTCATTTTCATGTTTCATGTAACATCCTTTTCATATTATAATTCTCTTATCATATCAAATATTCTATCCGTTGAATCATTGGAGTTCCGACTCAAAGCGTATATTTCCATATTCTATCAATTCATATTTAGAAATAACCCTTAGGACGTTTAAGCATCAAGCACTCTCTCGAGTCACATCTCATGTAACTGTAATGAATCAGGATTACCTTTTCAGGTCAAATCCTACCCACCTTAAGTTATCATAAGGAATCATATATCGTGTAACTGTAGCCAATCAGGATTATCTTTTCAGGTCAAATCCTATCCGCCTTAAGTTACCGTAGTGAATTAAGAATAAATCCTATTCACTTTAAATTACCATAGTGAATTAGGAACAAATCCTATCCACTTTGAGGTATTATAGTGAATCAGGAACGAATCCTATCCACTTTATATTATCGAGAAGGCTTTTTTTTAGATTAACCGTCCGGGTTATCTATTTCTGCAACACATGTAGGAACTCTTTCTTTTGGGAAATCACCTATATCCATCCGGAATCCAATATTCAAACAGATTTTATCCCTTTCAAGTAGTTTCAGAACATGTATTATTTCTTTCATTTCAACATCCGTACATTTCATATATTCAATTCAAACATCATATAAAATACAACACAATATTTAAATTGACATATTTACATGCTCATTCAAGTTATACGAACCTACCTGACTAAATTGCAAAAATGCCAATATTTAGGGGCATTTTGGTAATTTACCATTTTCCAAATTTTCACCCGATCTTAAATTGATAATTTCATTCAATTTATTAACTTAGATGATAAAACAATTCATTCCCTTCAATTTGGTCATTTTTGACATTTTTACAAAATTGCCTCTTAAAGTTTTACTTTTATTCAATTTAGTCCTTGAGCCTAAAACATGAAAATTAACCATACTAGTTGAATATTCATATATAGTTTCCTCCTCCTCCTCTCCATTCAACATCTGTAACACCCCGTACCCGAGACCGTTGCCAGAGTCGGACACGAGGGGTTTGCAGACTTAAATCACTTATTTGCACAGTCCATTTTAAATTTCCAGACGAGCTGGCTAACTGCGTCACTGTCACCTTAAAAATCATATCTCGATTTCTAAAACTCGAAAACCAGTTCCGTAAATTGTTTCTGAAACTAGACTCATATTTCCATCTAAAAATTTTTTTTCTAGAATTTTTGGTCGAACCAATTAGTACAGTTTATTAGTTAAAGTCTCCCCTGTTTCAGGGTTCGACTACACTGACCTTTGCGCATTACGACTTGGATATCTCCCTGTACAGGGCTTCAATACTGATGCCGTTTGTTTCTATAGAAACTAGTCTCGAAAAGGAATCTATACATATATGGAATGACTTCTAATTATCTTTGGTTAATTTATAATGAATTTCCAAAGTCGGAACAGGGAATCCAGAAACCGTTCTGGCCCTGTTTTACGAAAACTTAAATATCTCATAATATACTGTTCATATGATCGTTTTGTTACTTTCATATGAAAATAGATTCATCAAGGTTCGATTACATAATTTATTCACTATTTAATTCCATTCCTACTATTTTTAGTGATTTTTCACATTCACGTCACTGCTACTATCAGCATATATTTTTAAGGTAGACTTTACCTATTACATAGTTTCCATGATTCAACTAGCCCTTTAGCATATATAGCACAAAATGTGATCATGATTAACCATTCCAATGGCTAATCGTTCCCAAACATTTCCATACCTCTTAACGAACATCATACAAGACGATTATAATACTAAGCTCAAAGTGTATATAAGCCATTTTCGCATGGCTATCCAAATTTATACAAAACCAAAGGGTCCATGACCAACAACAAAACGGGTAGTCCTATACATGCCATTTCAAAGTTCAACCAAAAGTGTACCAAAGGGGGCTTTGATAGTGTGGGCGACTTCGACTTCAATAATCCCGAGTCCGATAGCTGACGAACCAAAATCTATAAAACAGAGATTCAAAGAACGGAGTAAGCATTTAATGCTTAGTAAGTTTGAGCCATAAAATTAGACACAACTAAAGTGTAGCATTCATATGGCTAAACAGATAATTTCATATGCACAAATTCTCAATATCATACTTACTTCACATTACCAACCCTTATATTCATACACAAAAGATCAACTTAGCCAAAGGCCGGTAGCTCATTTATCGACTGAGCGAATACTAATTGTAAGGGATCAACTAAATCAATGCATATACGAGACATACCTCATTGCTGGGATTTTACGAGCATATTAATTGAAACTATTACAGCAAGGTCGCTCATTCCCAAGCCAAGTACCTTCGGGATTTAACCGGATATAGCTACTCGCTCAATGCCTTCGGGACATAGCCCGGTTATAGTAACTCGCACCAATGCCTTCGGGACTGCCCGGATATAGTAACTCGCACAAATGCCTTCGGGACTTAGCCCGGATGTAATAACTCGCACAAATGCCTTTGGGACTTATCCCGGAACTAGTCACTAGCGCAAAATGCCTTCGGGACTTAGCCCGGTTATCATCCAAATATTCATGCACATATCAATAAATCATGACACATCTATATTTCATTTTCATAATTAGAGTTCAAACACAAGTCACGTATTAAGCAATCCCATTTTCGGCTTACTAGCCACATACAAACAGCATGGTTTAGTTTGCTTTATGACACGATCTCTATGCACATACGGCTACCCGTCATACGTATAGACTAATTAACTCAACATATAATTCAAGTAGAATCATCATATCACCGTATATTTGTTATGCTCATACGTCATGACTTAATCAAATCGTAAACTAAGTCTCGTTACTCGAAAACTTACCTCGGATGTTGTCGAACGATTCCGATGGCTATTCGACCACTTTTTTCTTCCCTTTATCGGATTTAGTTCCACTTTGCTCTTGAGCTTAATTTAACAAATAAATTGATTTAATCATTTGAGCATCGAAAAGAGGAACTCAAAGTACTTAGCCCATATATATACATTAGACATTAAAGTCACATACATATGAAATCATGAATCAACTCAACATATTAACCCACACTCCCTTTTAGCCGATTGTCTAAGCCAAAATAAAAGCATTAATATGCTTGCCTCTAACCGAATACATGCAACACCAATCTTCTTTCTATGGCCGAATATGCATGTCTATGTTGAGGCCAATTGCAACACTTAATACATTCTACAATTATGGTTACTTGTATTGACGAAATACCAATTCGTTTTAAGTTCAAAACTCGGCTAATACACATATATACTCTAGAGATCAAATACTAACATTTGCACTTCACCTTACTACCATTTTCATCCAAATAACATGATCAACAACCATGCTTCTCTTCTACTTCCTAACATGGCCGAATGCATCAAGACACCATACCCTTAAATTTTGGTCATGGGTTAAACAAAGAACTTAAGGTCTAACTCAAGAATGCTAAAAAGAAAATCCACCACCACATGTATCATTACAAAGCTTCACATTTAGCATGCAAATGGCATCAATCACAAATCCTCCTTAGCCGAAACTTAACCCATCTTCATGCCTCGTCACCACAACATCAAACATCAACCAAGAAGACAACACCCATGGCCGAATATCATCTCCATCACATAGCAAAGATCTAAACCATGGGCTAGATAGAACTCAAACTAACAACTAAAAACATGCATGAATCTCATGGACAACATCAAACATACCTTAGTCTAGCAAACCACCATAGCCGATTTTCTCAAGCTCTTCCCCCTTCTTCTCTTTCTTCTATTCGGCCAAGAACAACATGAGAACTTTTTTTTCTTTCTCTTTTCTTTTTTTCATCATCATTTACCTTCCCATTATTATTTTATTGCCCATACTCCTTATTTTATTTTTCCTAACATAAATCACTAACATAACATGTTTATGACATGTTTTGCCCATAACATTTTGTCCACCCTCCTTTTCATGGCCGGCCACTACTAAATTAAGGGGGAAATTGACATGCAAGTCCACCCTTTTATTACATGCACTAATAGATCCTTATAGATTAACCTATCACATTTCAAAAGTGTCACACATAAGTCCTATTAGCTAAATTCACATGCAATCGACTAAATCGAAGCTTAAAACTTTCACACATTCATATTCACATATTTTGGACAATAAATATCATATTCAACTAAATTGGTGACTCGGTTTAGCGGTCCCGAAACCGCTTTCCGACTAGGGTCACTTTAGGGCTGTCACAACTCTCCCCCACTTAAGAAATTTTCGTCCCTGAAAATCTTACCGGTAAATAGGTTTGGGTATCGCTCTTTCATAGAGTTCTCGGGTTCTCAAGTAGCTTCTTCCATCCCGTGTTTGAGCCATAACACTTTTACTAACGGAACCCTTTTATTTCGCAACTCTTTCACTTCACGAGCTAGGATACGAATCGGTTCTTCTTCATAACTCATATCGGATTGAATTTCAACCTCTGATGGATTAATTACGTGTGATGGATCAGATCTATAACGTCGAAGCATCGAAACATGAATGACGTCGTGAATCTTTTCAAGTTCAGGGGGCAAAATCAATCTATACGCAACTGGACCAATTCGTTCGGATACTTCATATGGCCCTATGAACCTCGGACTCAGTTTGCCCTTACGGCCAAATCTGAGTATCTTTTTCCAAGGTGAGACCTTAAGAAACACTTTGTCTCCCACCTGATACTCAATATCTCTTCGTTTTAAATCCGCATACGACTTCTGACGATCTGATGCTGCCTTCAGACTTTCACGAATTATTTTTACTTTCTGTTCAGCATCTTTAATCAAATCCACTCCGAAAATTTTACTTTCACCGAGCTCGGTCCAAAACAATGGCGTACGGCATTTACGCCCGTACAAAGCCTCGTAAGGTGCCATCTTAATACTTGATTGAAAACTATTGTTGTAAGCGAATTCAATCAAAGGTAAATACTGCTCCCATGAACCACTAAACTCGAGGATGCAACATCTCAACATATCCTTAAGTATCTGAATTATCCGCTCGGATTGACCATCGGTTTGTGGATGAAAAGCGGTGCTAAAATGCAGCTTGGTACCCAAAGCTTCTTGCAATTTCTTCCAAAATCGCGAGGTGAATTTCGGATCTCTATCCGACACAATAGAAATCGGTACCCCGTGTAATCTCACAATCTGAGAAACATACAACTCAGCTAGTTTTTCCAATGAAAAGTCCGTGCGTACGGGATAAAGTGAGTCGACTTAGTCAGTCTATCCACGACAACCCAAATCGCATCTTTCTTACTTGCCGACAATGGCAACCCAGATACAAAATCCATCGTGACTCGATCCCATTTCCATTCAGGTATCATGATCGGCTGAAGTAAACCCGTAGGCACTTGATGTTCCGCCTTCACTTGCTGACATATTAAACACTTCGAAACAAAATCGGAAATGTCTCGTTTCATACCATGCCACCAAAACTGACGTCTCAGATCGTTGTACATTTTCGTACTCCCCGGGTGAATTGACATTCGGCTACAATGAGCTTCGTTCAGAATCATCGAAATGAGTCCTGAATTTCTTGGAACACACAACCGACTTCTGAACCTCAAACAATCGTCATCATCAATTTGAAACTCTGATTCCATATTCGGAACACATTCAGCCCGTTTTGCAGCCAATTCATTATCGACTTTCTGGGCTTCACGAATTTGATGAATCAATAATGGTTTGGCCTTTAATTCTGCCACTAACACATTGTCGGATAGAACAGACAAGTGTACATTCATCGCTCGTAAAGAAAATAGTGATTTACGACTTAAGGCATCCGTAACCACATTAGCCTTTCCCGGGTGATAGTCAATGACAAGCTCATAATCTTTTAACAACTCGAGCCAACGTCTTTGTCGCAGATTCAAGTCTCTTTGAGTCATCAAATATTTGAGACTTTTGTGATCCGAATATACATGGCACTTCTCACCAAATAAGTAGTGTCGCCATATTTTCAAAGCGAATACGATGGCAGCTAGTTCGAGATCATGGGTCGGATAATTTTTCTCATGTGGCTTTAATTTTCTCGACGCATAGGCCACAACTCGACCTTCTTCCATCAATACGCAACCCAACCTAAGTAGGGATGCATCACTATAAATGACGAACTCCTTGCCTGATTCGGGCTGCACTAGTACTAGAGCTTCCGTCAAGTGAGTTTTCAATTGTTCGAAACTTTTCTGACACTTTTCTGTCCATTCAAACTTAACATCCTTCTGAAGTAGTTTCGTCATTGGTGTGGCTATCATCGAGAAACCTTTCACAAACCGTCGGTAGAAACCGGCAAGTCCCAAAAAGCTCCGAACCTCAGTAATATTTCTCGGAGGCTTCCAGTTAAGTATGGCTGAAATTTTGCTCGGGTCAACTTGAATACCCGATGCGGATACCACATGACCCAAGAAGCTAACCTCTCTTAACCAGAACTCACACTTACTGAACTTAGCATATAACTGCTTATCCCGTAAAATTTGCAACACTAATCCCAGGTGTTCAGCATGATCGGTTTCATTTCTCGAATAAACCAAAATATGATCGATAAACACGACTACAAACCGATCCAAATACGGTCTGAAGATCCGATTCATCAAATCCATAAATACCGCAGGGGCATTAGTGAGCCCAAACGGCATCACTAAGAACTCACAGTGACCGTATCTCGTTCTGAAAGCAGTTTTGGGTATATCCGAATCTCGAATTCGCAACTGGTAATAACCCGATCTCAAATCTATCTTTGAAAACACTGAGGCTCCCTTTAGTTGATCAAACAAATCATCAATACGTGGCATCGGATATTTATTCTTTATTGTCACCTTATTCAGCTGACGATAGTCGATGCACAACCTTATGGTTCCGTCCTTCTTTTTCAAAAACAATACTGGTGCACCCCAAGGTGAGAAACTTGGTCGAGCGAAACCTCTATCCGTCAATTCTTGCAACTGAGCCTTCAACTCTTTTAACTCGGTTGGTGCCATACGATACGGAGCTATCAAAATCGGCGTAGTCCCAGGTACAAGCTCAATACCAAACTCTACTTCCCGAACAGGTGGTAAACCCGGTAATTCCTCGGGAAAAACATCCGGGTATTCACAAACCACTGGCACAGATTCGGGTTTCTTTTCTAACTCTTTGTCATCAAGTACATACGCAAGGTATGCTTTGCACCCCTTTCTTACATATTTCTGGGCCAACATTGATGATATTACAGCTGGCAACCCCTTTAAGTCCGTAGACTCAACTCGGATTATCTCGTTATTTGTGCACCTCAAATCAATAGTCTTGCTTTTGCAATTCACAACCACATCATGCACGGTCAACCAATCTAAACCGAGGATAACATCTGTAACACCCCGAACCCGAGACCGTCGCCGGAGTCGAACACGAGGTGTTAACAGACTTCAAACCACTTATTAAAATTTTTCCAGACAAGCTGTCAATCTGCGTACTAGTCGCTTTAAAAATCATATCTTGAGATCTGGAACTCAAAATCCAGTTCCGTGATTTTTCCCTGAAACTAGACTCATATTCCCATCTACATATTTTTTTTCTAGAATTTTTAGTCGGGCCAATTAGTACAGTTTATTAGTCAAAGTCTCCCATGTTACTGGGGTCGACTACACTGACCTTTGCACATTACGACCTGGATATCTCCCTGTACAGAACTTCCATACTGATGCCGTTTGTTTCTATAGAAACTAGACTCAGAGAGGAATCTATACATATATGGTATGACTCCTAATTATCTCTGGTTAATTTATAATGAATTTCCAAAGTCGGAGCAGGGAATCCAGAAACCGTTCTGGCCCTGTCCCACGAGAACCTGATTATCTCTTAACATACTATCCATATGATCTTTTCGTTACTTCTATATGAAAATAGACTCATCGAACTTCGATTACATAATTTATTCATCAATTAATTCCACTCCTACTATTTTTAGTGATTTTTCAATCTCATGTCACTGCTGCTGCCAGCATCTGTTACGAAAGCAACTATGCCCACTTCGTGTTTACTCCTTGATCTAACTAATAATTCATCATGCATATCACAAATTATGATCATGACTAACCATGCCAAAGGCTAATCATTGTCAAACTTCCCCCTACTACACTATTGCCATATCATGAATTTTAACACCAAAATAATCAACCATGACGTATGGCATAAAAAGGTCGAATTATCAAGATTTGCTACCTAACGTTATGAATCCAAACCCAACCGAACATTTATGCCATTTTCGCATGGCTAAAAGATTACATACCAAAGTTCAAACACAACATAATAGCCTATACATGCCGAAATGTTCTCCTAAGCCAACTAAGAAGAAAGTACCAAAACTTGCTATCCGGTGTGATGACTTCGATGACGGCCCGACCACGCAAAAAGAGACGAGTCCAAGAAACCTAGAATAGGTGACAAGGAAACACCGAGTGAGTTTATAACTCAGTAAGTCATAAGCAATACACTACCATCCATTAATAACATTATCACAAGAGGAAACAAAATGGAACGAGGCTAGTTACTCCATCCATACCGAACCATACCATAGTTCCTCCGACCTATCGGTTCAATCTCATACCAAATCATGCATTCACATTCCATATACTCATCAATAGAATATTCGAGGCATTTTCATAAATCATTTTATTTTCGTTACAATCATACAACTAAACGGCCTTTCACCCATTCCACGATAAATCTTATGTACGTGACTTCAAGTATATTTGTCACATAGGTTCAACTTACCAAGCTCAACTCCAAATATAAACATAGCACCTATTAGCCATGAACTCAAGATACTTACCCGATCCGCTGTCCGTGATCGACTCAATAGTGTCGCACACTTAGTGTCCATAATAATTCAAGAATATATATTAAGTCCGCACACTCAGTGCTATATAATCAACTCGCACACTTAGTGCTACATAATCAAACTCGCACACTTAGTGCTACATAGTCAACTCGCACACTTAGTGCTACATAGTCAAACTCGCACACTTAGTGCTACATAGTCAATTCGCACACTTAGTGCTGCACAATTTAAACCCGCACACTTAGCGCCAATCTCATGGTCATAAATGTTTATACCCGCACATTTAGTGCCGAGATCAACAACTCAATACATCTCACCTCTTTTCTTTTCATTCAACACTTTCATCATCACATACGTACATGCATATATATATATATTTATTCATTCCATTCAGCATCATTACATAAACGTTATGACCATTTGAATTAATACCAACTATATGCTTAATGACTTACTTGTGTTGGGTAAGATGGTTCCAACTCGGCTACTCGATGATCTTTTCTTTGCCTTTGCTCGATTCTCCTCCTCTAACTCCTTGAGCTTAATCAATAAATCAACTAGTTTAACCATCTTGCTAAACATTCATAATTCAATTACACATGCATATGTATGTTTGTATATTCGGCAACCATCCTCACTAATTACCCATTTAGTCGATTACACACATAATTAAAGGTAACATCACGAATGGCATACTTATGTATATATATATATGTATATATATACTTCGGAATGGGCATCACAATTAGATTTAACACCACCTTCATACTCAATTAGATGGCCGAATGCATGTGTATATGCACAATGTCAACTATAACATCATGTAAATCCACATATACTACATTTCTTATGTTCCACATCTTAATGCCCATTATACATAATCAAATTTAACATCATCTATATATTTACTCATATGGCCGAATATACATACCCCCATATAATATCATTTTCATTCCATTTAACACTTAATTTCCACCACATAAACACTTGGCCGATTTTGCTAGCACACAAGCTTATGACCGAATGTCCTTGACCTCTAGTCACCTAGATTTTTATTCTTTAAGCCTCATCCAACTCATATTTTTCATTGACAACCTCCTTAACTTCAATTTATTCACATCTTTAATCATGCTACATTCGACCATTATTTAACAATAATTCATGCATCCTTTTTATTAAACACTCAAAATCAACCATCTTCATACCTCATCACCAAAGACATCAAAATACCAACCAAGAATGTAACATTCATGGCCGAATATCATCTCCATCAATTAACAAAATTTGAACCATGGCTAGGTAGATTTTCACTTACAACTTAAAATATACATGAATCTCAAAGAATAATATCAAACATAACTCAATCTAGTTACATGCATGGCCAAACCTCTTAGAAACTTTTCCCCTAGGCACCGAATATTCAAGAGCTTCTTAATCAACTTGAAGATGACCAAATGCCTTAACTTCACTTTCTTCTTTTTCTTTCTTTAGGTACGGCTATTGTGGTAAGGAAAAGGATGAACACTCCTTCTTCCTCCCTTATTTTATTCATCTTTTTTTTCTTTTTAATTCACTTCTTTTATTTATTCTAATCTACTTACCAATATTAAATAATAAACAACATAAACTTGGAGGAATGGAACCATGCTTGGCCGGCCACTTATCAAGAATTGGGCACTTTGACATGCAAACCCAAACTTTCCTATTTTAATACTATTTGGTCCTTACTTATTTACCTATCATAATTTTCTAAGTCTCTCAACTAGATCCTTTCAAGCAAAATTCACATTCCTAATACAAAATTGAAACATCAAATTTTATACAAGTACTATCACACATATAAGATATGCAAATAAAATTTTAACTAAATTTTGTGACTCGGTTTTGTGGTCCTTGAACCACTTCCCGACTAGGGTAAATTTTGGGCTGTTACAACTCTCCCCCACTTAAGAAATTTTCGTCCCCGAAAATCTTACCGGTAAATAGGTTTGGGTATCGTTCTTTCATCGAGCTCTCGGTTTCCCAAGTAGCTTCCTCGATCCCGTGTTTGAGCCATAACACCTTAACTAACGGAACCCTTTTGTTTCGCAACTCTTTCACTTCACGAGCTAGGATACGAATCGGTTCTTCTTCATAGCTCATATCGACTTGAATTTCAACCTCTGATGGGCTAATTATGTGCGATGGATCAGATCGATAGCGTCGAAGCATCGAAACATGAAAGACATCGTGAATCTTTTCAAGCTCAGGGGGCAAAATCAATCTATACGCAACTGGCCCACTCGTTCGGAGATTTCGTACGGCCCAATGAATCTCGGGCTCAACTTGCCCTTACGGCCAAACCTAAGTACCTTTTTCCAAGGTGAAACTTTAAGGAACACTTTATCTCCCACCTGATATTCAATGTCCTTTCGTTTCAGATCCGCATACGATTTCTGACGATCTGTGGCTGCCTTCAGACTTTCACGGATTACCTTTACTTTCTGTTCGGCATCTTTAATCAAATCAACTCCGAAAACTTTACTTTCACCGAGCTCGGTCCAAAACAATGGTGTACGGCATTTACGACCGTACAAAGCCTCGTAAGGTGCCATCTTAATACTTGATTGAAAACTATTGTTGTAAGCGAATTCAATCAAAGATAAATACCATTCCCATGAACCACTAAACTCGAGGATGCAACATCTCAACATATCCTCAAGTATCTGAATCATCCGCTCGGATTGACCATCGGTTTGTGGATGAAAAGCGGTGCTAAAATGCAGCTTGGTACCCAACGCTTCTTGCAATTTCTTCCAAAATCGCGAGGTGAATCTCGGATCTCTATCCGACACGATAGAAATAGGTACTCCATGTAATCTCACAATCTGAGAAATATACAATTCGGCTAGTTTATCCAATGAAAAATCCGTACGCACAGGGATAAAGTGAGCCGACTTAGTCAGTCTATCAACAACAACCCAAATCGCATCCTTCTTACTTGTTGACAATGGTAGTCCGGACACAAAGTCCATTGTGACTCGATCCCATTTCCACTCGGGTATCATGATCGGCTGAAGTAATCCTGAAGGCACTTGATGTTCCGCTTTCACTTGTTGACATATTAAACATCTCGAAACAAAGTCGGAGATGTCCCGTTTCATACCATGCCACCAAAACCGTCGTTTCAAATCGTTGTACATTTTCGTACTCCCCGGGTGAATTGACATTCGTCTACAATGAGCTTCGTTCAGAATCATCGAAATGAGTTCTGAATTTCTTGGAACACACAACCGACTTTTGAACCTCAAACAATCGTCATCATCAATTTGAAATTCAGATTCCATATTCGGAATACATTCAGCCCGTTTTGCAACCAATTCATCGTCGACTTTCTGAGCTTCACTAATTTGATGAATCAATGATGGTTTGGCCTTTAATTCAGCTACTAACACATTGTCGGGTAGAACAGACAAGTGCACATTCATCGCTCGTAAAGCAAACAACGATTTTCGGCTTAAGGCGTCCGCAACCACATTAGCCTTTCCCGGGTGGTAATCAATGACAAGCTCGTAATCTTTCAACAACTCAAGCCTACGTCTTTGTCGCAGATTTAAGTCTCTTTGAGTCATCAAATATTTGAGACTTTTGTGATCCGAAAATACATGGCACTTTTCGCCAAACAAATAATGTCGCCATATTTTCAAAGCAAATACGATGGCGGCTAGCTCGAGATCATGGGTTGGATAATTTCTCTCGTGTGGCTTCAATTGTCTCGACGCATAGGCCACAACTCGACCTTCTTGCATCAATACGCAACCCAACCCGAGTAGGGATGCGTCACTATAAATGACAAACTCTTTGCCTGATTCGGGTTGCACTAAAATTGGAGCTTCAGTCAAATGAGTTTTCAGTTGATCGAAGCCTTTCTGACATTTCTCCGTCCATTCAAACTTAGCATCCTTTTGAAGTAGCTTCGTCGTTGGTGTGGCTATCATCGAGAAACCTTTGACAAATCGTCGGTAATAATCGGCGAGTCCCAAAAGCTCCGAACCTCAGTAATATTTCTCGGAGGTTTCCAGTTAAGTATGGCTGAGATTTTGTTCGGGTCAACTCGAATACCCGATGCGGATACCACATGACCCAAGAAGCTAACCTCTCTTAACCAGAACTCACACTTACTGAACTTAGCATATAACTTCTTATCCCGCAAAACTTGCAACACTAATCTCAAGTGTTCAGCATGTTCGATCTCATCTCTTGAATAGACCAAGATGTCATCAATGAACACAACTACGAACCGATCCAAATATGGTCTGAAGATCCGATTCATCAAATCCATAAATACCGCAGGGGCATTAGTGAGCCCAAACGGCATCACTAAGAACTCGTAGTGACCGTACCTCGTTCTGAAAGCAGTTTTGGGTATGTCCGAATCTCGAATTCGCAACTGATAATAGCCCGATCTCAAATCTATTTTTGAGAACACTGAGGCTCCCTTCAGTTGGTCGAACAAATCATCGATGCGCGGCAACGGATATTTGTTCTTTATCGTCACTTTATTCAGTTGACGATAGTCAATGCACAACCTCATGGTTCCGTCCTTCTTTTTCACGAACAATACTGGTGCACCCCAAGGTGAGAAACTTGGTCGAGCAAAACCTCTATCCGTCAATTCTTGCAACTGAGATTTTAACTCTTTTAACTCGGTTGGTGCCATACGATACGGAGCTATCAAAATCGGCGTAGTCCCAGGTACAAGCTCAATACCAAACTCTACCTCCCGAACAGGTGGTAAACCCGGTAATTCTTCAGGAAAAACATCCGGGTATTCACAAACCACCGGCACAGATTCGGGTTTCTTTTCTAACTCTTTGTCAACAAGTACATACGCAAGGTATGCTTCGCACACTTTTCTCACATATTTCTGGGCCAACATTGCTGATATTACAGCTGGCAACCCCCTTAAGTCCGCAGACTCAACTCGGATTATCTTGTTATTTGCGCACCTCAAATCAATAGTCTTGCTTTTGCAATTCACAACCGCATCATGCGCGGTCAACCAATCCAAACCAAGAATAACATCAAATTCGTCAAACGGCAAAAGCATCAAATCGGCCGGAAAACAGGAACCTCGAATTACTAGGGGACATCTCTTACACACTTTGTCCACAAGCACGTAACGACCCAAGGGATTTGACACCCGAATTACGAACTCAGTAGACTCAACAGGTAGAGTCTTACTGGATGCTAAGGTTTCACACACATATGAATGAGTAGAGCCAGGGTCAATCAATGCAATCACATTAGTATCAAAGAGAGTGAAGGTACCAGTGATGACGTCAGGGGAGGATGCCTCCTCTCGTGCGCGAATGGCATATGCTCTAGCAGGAGTACGGTTCTCGGCTCGAACAGCCGTATCAGAGGTCCCTCTCTGACTACCACCCCTACCTCCTAAAATTCTCGGTGGTCTACCTCTAGTTGTCACTCCACTAGGTCTTGCACCTTGAATCTTATTCTTCTCATCAAGCTCCGTGCAATCTCTAATGAAGTGGTCCTTCGAACTGCATCCGTAACAGGCCCTGTTAGTAGACTTACCCCAACATTCACCTAGGTGTCGTCTTCCGCATTGGGGACATTCAGGTTTCTCTTGACGATTATTGCCACACTAGCTACCGAAGTAGCTCGGGAGCCCGTCGATGGTCTTGCTCTGATGGAAATTCCCGCAGTCGTCCTCGACTTATTAGTGTCCTCCTTGAACTTCTTTACAGCTGAGAACGGAGCTTTACCCGTCGATCTTTTACGATAGTCTCTAGCTTCAAATTCAGCCTTCTTCTTCTCCTTTCCAAGTTCTTCCGCCTTGCAGGCTCGTTCGACTAGTGTTACGAATTCTTTTATTTCCAAAATACCCATTAGTAGCTTTAAATCTTCATTCAATCCTTCTTCGAATCTTTTGCACATAGCAACCTCATCAGCTACACACTCCCGGCATACCTACTGAGTCTCACGAATTCATGTTCGTATTCAGATACTGTCATACGGCCTTGCTTGAGTTCCAAGAATTCCTTACGCTTTTGATCAATGAACCATTGGCTAATATATTTCTTTCGAAATTCCGTCTAAAGAAGTCCCAAGTTACTCGTTCGTTCGGGACTATGGAAATCAAGGTCCTCCACCAATAGTAGGCTGAGTCTCGCAACAAAGATACAGCACACTTTAGACATTCATCAGGTGTGCATGACAGTTCATCGAACACCCGAATGGTGTTATCAAGCCAGAACTCGGCCCTTTCGGCATCATCAGTAACTATGGCCTTGAACTCCTCAGCCCCGCGCTTCCTAATCAAGTCTACAGGTGGCTTACTCAGCCTCACAGGATCAGTGACTGATGGCGTTACGGGCTCTTGGGGTGGATTATTCAAATTTGGGAATTGTTGGACAGCCGGATTGGTTCAGGCATATTGCGCGACCCACTCATTCATCATGGTAAAGAAGGCTTGTTTAGCCCCCTCACCTTGATTATTCGCAGATGACTGAGGTTCAACAGGCGGTGTCCTTTGTGCAGGAGCAGCCGCTACACTTTCAACGTCATCCGCTAAGATTCTTTCTACACCGGGGTCCATTTACTAATCAAAACAAACACATTTTAACCGTCAAAAGTCATCACACATTTAAACATTAACATTCGGCATGTATAGCTAGACTCATACGTGCTATGGTAGTCCTAGAACCGACTAAACCATAGCTCTGATACCAATCAAATGTAACACCCCGAACCCGAGACCGTCGCCGGAGTCGAACACGAGGTGTTAACAGACTTCAAACCACTTATTAAAATTTTTCCAGACAAGCTGTCAATCTGCATACTAGTCGCTTTAAAAATCATATCTTGAGCTCTGGAACTCAAAATCCAGTTCCGTGAATTTTGCCTGAAACTAGACTCATATTCCCATCTACATATTTGTTTCTAGAATTTTTGGCCGGGCCAATTAGTACAGTTTATTAGTCAAAGTCTCCCATGTTACTGGGGTCGACTACACTGACCTTTGCGCATTACGACCTGGATATCTCCCTGTACAGAACTTCCATACTGATGCCGTTTGTTTCTATAGAAACTAGACTCAGAGAGGAATCTATACATATATGGTATGACTCCTAATTATCTCTGGTTAATTTATAATGAATTTCCAAAGTCGGAGCAGGGAATCCAGAAACCGTTCTGGCCCTGTCCCACGAGAACCTGATTATCTCTTAACATACTGTCCATATGATCTTTTCGTTACTTCTATATGAAAATAGACTCATCGAACTTCGATTACATAATTTATTCATCAATTAATTCCACTCCTACTATTTTTAGTGATTTTTCAATCTCATGTCACTGCTGCTGCCAGCATCTGTTACGAAAGCAACTATGCCCACTTCGTGTTTACTCCTTGATCTAACTAATAATTCATCATGCATATCACAAATTATGATCATGACTAACCATGCCAAAGGCTAATCATTGTCAAACTTCCCCCTACTACACTATTGCCATATCATGAATTTTAACACCAAAATAATCAACCATGACGTATGGCATAAAAAGGTCGAATTATCAAGATTTGCGACCTAACGTTATGAATCCAAACCCAACCGAACATTTATGCCATTTTCGCATGGCTAAAAGATTACATACCAAAGTTCAAACACAACATAATAGCCTATACATGCCGAAATGTTCTCCTAAGCCAACTAAGAAGAAAGTACCAAAACTTGCTATCCGGTGTGATGACTTCGATGACGGCCCGACCACGCAAAAAGAGATGAGTCCAAGAAACCTAGAATAGGTGACAAGGAAACACCGAGTGAGTTTATAACTTAGTAAGTCATAAGCAATACACTACCATCCATTAATAACATTATCACAAGAGGAAACAAAATGGAACGAGGCTAGTTACTCCATCCATACCGAACCATACCATAGTTCCTCCGACCTATCGGTTCAATCTCATACCAAATCATGCATTCACATTCCATATACTCATCAATAGAATATTCGAGGCATTTTCATAAATCATTTTATTTTCGTTACAATCATACAACTAAACGGCCTTTCACCCATTCCACGATAAATCTTATGTACGTGACTTCAAGTATATTTGTCACATAGGTTCAACTTACCAAGCTCAACTCCAAATATAAACATAGCACCTATTAGCCATGAACTCAAGATACTTACCCGATCCGCTGTCCGTGATCGACTCAATAGTGTCGCACACTTAGTGTCCATAATAATTCAAGAATATATATTAAGTCCGCACACTCAGTGCTATATAATCAACTCGCACACTTAGTGCTACATAATCAAACTCGCACACTTAGTGCTACATAGTCAACTCGCACACTTAGTGCTACATAGTCAAACTCGCACACTTAGTGCTACATAGTCAATTCGCACACTTAGTGCTGCACAATTTAAACCCGCACACTTAGCGCCAATCTCATGGTCATAAATGTTTATACCCGCACATTTAGTGCCGAGATCAACAACTCAATACATCTCACCTCTTTTCTTTTCATTCAACACTTTCATCATCACATACGTACATGCATATATATATATATTTATTCATTCCATTCAGCATCATTACATAAACGTTATGACCATTTGAATTAATACCAACTATATGCTTAATGACTTACTTGTGTTGGGTAAGATGGTTCCAACTCGGCTACTCGATGATCTTTTCTTTGCCTTTGCTCGATTCTCCTCCTCTAACTCCTTGAGCTTAATCAATAAATCAACTAGTTTAACCATCTTGCTAAACATTCATAATTCAATTACACATGCATATGTATGTTTGTATATTCGGCAACCATCCTCACTAATTACCCATTTAGTCGATTACACACATAATTAAAGGTAACATCACGAATGGCATACTTATGTATATATATATGTATATATATACTTCGGAATGGGCATCACAATTAGATTTAACACCACCTTCATACTCAATTAGATGGCCGAATGCATGTGTATATGCACAATGTCAACTATAACATCATGTAAATCCACATATACTACATTTCTTATGTTCCACATCTTAATGCCCATTATACATAATCAAATTTAACATCATCTATATATTTACTCATATGGCCGAATATACATACCCCCATATAATATCATTTTCATTCCATTTAACACTTAATTTCCACCACATAAACACTTGGCCGATTTTGCTAGCACACAAGCTTATGACCGAATGTCCTTGACCTCTAGTCACCTAGATTTTTATTCTTTAAGCCTCATCCAACTCATATTTTTCATTGACAACCTCCTTAACTTCAATTTATTCACATCTTTAATCATGCTACATTCGACCATTATTTAACAATAATTCATGCATCCTTTTTATTAAACACTCAAAATCAACCATCTTCATACCTCATCACCAAAGACATCAAAATACCAACCAAGAATGTAACATTCATGGCCGAATATCATCTCCATCAATTAACAAAATTTGAACCATGGCTAGGTAGATTTTCACTTACAACTTAAAATATACATGAATCTCAAATAATAATATCAAACATACCTCAATCTAGTTACATGCATGGCCAAACCTCTTAGAAACTTTTCCCCTAGGCACCGAATATTCAAGAGCTTCTTAATCAACTTGAAGATGACCAAATGCCTTAACTTCACTTTCTTCTTTTCTTTCTTTAGGTACGGCTATTGTGGTAAGGAAAAGGATGAACACTCCTTCTTCCTCCCTTATTTTATTCATCCTTTTTTTTCTTTTTAATTCACTTCTTTTATTTATTCTAATCTACTTACCAATATTAAATAATAAACAACATAAACTTGGAGGAATGGAACCATGCTTGGCCGGCCACTTATCAAGAATTGGGCACTTTGACATGCAAACCCAAACTTCCCTATTTTAATACTATTTGGTCCTTACTTATTTACCTATCATAATTTTCTAAGTCTCTCAACTAGATCCTTTCAAGCAAAATTCACATTCCTAATACAAAATTGAAACATCAAATTTTTATACAAGTACTATCACACATATAAGATATGCAAATAAAATTTTAACTAAATTTTGTGACTCGGTTTTGTGGTCCCGGAACCACTTCCCGACTAGGGTAAATTTTGGGCTGTTACAACATCAAATTCATCAAACGGCAAAAGCATCAAGTCCGCCGGAAAACAGGAACCTTGAATTACTAGGGAACATTTTTTACACACTTTGTCGACAAGCACGTAACGACCCAAGGGATTTGACACCCGAATTACGAACTCAGTAGACTCAATAGGTAAAGTCTTACTGGATGCTAAGGTTTCACATATATAAGAATGAGTAGAACTAGGGTCAATCAAAGCAATCACATTAGTATCAAAGAGAGTAAAAGTACCGGTAATAACATCTGGCGAGGAAGCATCCTCGCGTGCGCGTATAGCATAAGCCCTAGCAGGAGCACGAGCCTCAGATCTGGTTGTAGCATCTCTAGATCCTCTCTGACCACTACTAGCATTGCCCGTATTTCTAGATGGTCTACCTCGAGCAGTGGTAGCACCCGGTTTCCCACTCTGATTTACATTCTGTTCAGACAACCTCGGGCAATCTTTCATGAAGTGGTCAACTGATCCGCACTTGTAACAGGAGCGGTCATGAAATCTACAACTCCCCGAATGCCATTTACCACAATACTGGCACTCCGTTCTGTCTTGACGATCATTTCCAACACTGGCGATCGAAGTGACGCGTGTGCTCACAGGGGGTCGATCGCGATCTCGTCTAGAAAAGCCCGAAGTGTCTCTAGACCGCCCTAAGTCATCTCTAAATTTCTTCGATGACTGTTGAAAGGGCTTTCCTGAAGATCTCTTACGAAACTCCTTTGCTCCCACATCGGCTTTCCTTTTCTCCTTACTGAGCTCCTCGGCTTTGCAAGCTCGCTCGACAAGTACCACAAATTCTCGGATTTCTAAAATGCCAACATACAGCTTTATATCATCATTCAGTGCATCTTCGAAACGTTTACACATCACAGCTTCTGAAGAAATGCATTCTCGCGCGTACCGGCTAAGCCTCACAAATTTTCGTTCATAGTCGGTAACCGACATGGAACCTTGTTTGAGTTCAAGAAATTCCTTCCGTTTTTGGTCAATGAATCTCTGACTGATATACTTCTTTCGAAAATCGGTTTGAAAAAACTCCCAAGTTACTTGCTCTCTGGGCACAACAGAAGTCAACGTATTCCACAAATAGTAGGCAGAATCACGTAGCAAGGAGATAGTACACTTTAGACACTCATTGGGTGTGCAAGATAGCTCATCGAGTACTCGGATAGTGTTGTCCAACCAAAATTCAGCTTGCTCGGCATCATCGCTGTCCGTAGCTTTAAATTCAGTAGCCCCGTGTTTTCGGATTCTGTCAACTGGGGGTTTATTTGACCTTATTTGGTCAGTTGCCGGAGGTATTGTAGGTGCGGGGTGGCATTAGTTGGGAATGGAGGTTGTGGAACAGCCGTATTAGTTCGAATGTATTGGTTGAACCAATCATTCATCACGCTATAGAAAGCTTATCTAGCTTCATCATTCGGATTACTAGCAATAGGTTGAGAGTCCGCTGGAGCTGTCCCTTGTGCGGGAGCAGGCGCTACACTCTCAAGATCATCAGCTACCGCTCGGTCGGGATCGGGATCCATTACTATAATAAACACATTTTCAATTGTCAGAAATCACCACACTATCAAATAATCACATAATGGCATGTATAGCTAGACCCAAACGTATTACGGTAGTCCTAGAATCGACTAAACCGTAGCTCTGATACCAATTTAATTGTAACACCCTGTACCCGAGACCGTTTCCGGAGTCGGACACGAGGGGTTTGCAGACTTATATCACTTATTTGCACAGTCCATTTTAAATTTCCAGACGAGCTGGCTAACTGCGTCACTGTCACCTTAAAAATCATATCTCGAGTTCCAAAACTCAAAAACCAGTTCCGTAAATTTTTCCTGAAACTAGACTCATATGCCCATCTAAAAATTTTCTCTAGAATTTTTGGTCAAACCAATTAGTACAGTTTATTAGTTAAAGTCTCCCCTGTTTCAGGGTTCGACTACACTGACCTTTGCGCATTACGACATGGATATCTCCCTGTACAATGCTTCAATACTGATGACGTTTGTTTCTATAGAAGCTAGTCTCGAAAAGGAATCTATACATATATGGCATGACTTCTAATTATCTTTGGTTAATTTATAATGAATTTCCAAAGTCGGAACAGGGAATCCAGAAACCGTTCTGGCCCTGTTTCGCGAAAACTTAAATATCTCATAATATACTGTTCATATGATCGTTTCGTTACTTTCCTATGAAAATAGATTCATCAAGGTTCGATTACATAATTTATTCACTATTTAATTCCATTTCAAATATTTTTAGTGATTTTTCACATTCACATCACTGCTACTATCAGCATCTATTTTTAAGGTAGACTTTACCTATTACATAGTTTCCATGATTCAACTAGCCCTTTAGCATATATAGCACAAAATGTGATCATGATTAACCATTACAATGGCTAATCGTTCCCAAACATTTCCATACCTCTTAACGAACATCATACAAGACGATTATAATACTAAGCTCAAAGTGTATATAAGCCATTTTCGCATGGCTATCCAAATTTATACAAAACCAAAGGGTCCATGACCAACAACAAAACGGGTAGTCCTATACATGCCATTTCAAAGTTCAACCAAAAGTGTACCAAAGGGGCTTTGATAGTGTGGGCGACTTCGACTTCAATAATCCCGAGTCCGATAGCTGACGAACCAAAATCTATAAAACAGAGATTCAAAGAACGGAGTAAGCATTTAATGCTTAGTAAGTTTGAGCCATAAAATTAGACACAACTAAAGTGTAGCATTCATATGGCTAAACAGATAATTTCATATGCATAAATTCTCAATATCATACTTACTTCACATTACCAACCCTTATATTCATACACAAAAGATCAACTTAGCCAAAGGCCGGTAGCTCATTTATCGACTGAGCGAATACTAATTGTAAGGGATCAACAAAATCAATGCATATACGAGACATACCTCATTGCTGGGATTTTACGAGCATATTAATTGAAACTATTACAGCAAGGTCGCTCATTCCCAAGCCAAGTACCTTCGGGATTTAACCGGATATAGCTACTCGCTCAATGCCTTCGGGACATAGCCCGGTTATAGTAACTCGCACCAATGCCTTCGGGACTTAGCCCGGATATAGTAACTCGCACAAATGCCTTCGGGACTTAGCCCGGATGTAATAACTCGCACAAATGCCTTTGGGACTTAGCCCGGAACTAGTCACTAGCGCAAAATGCCTTCGGGACTTAGCCCGGTTATCATCCAAATATTCATGCACATATCAATAAATCATGACACATCTATATTTCATTTTCATAATTAGAGTTCAAACACAAGTCACGTATTAAGCAATCCCATTTTCGGCTCACTAGCCACATACAAACAGCATGGTTTAGTTTGCTTTATGACACGATCTCTATGCACATACGGCTACCCGTCATACGTATAGACTAATTAACTCAACATATAATTCAAGTAGAATCATCATATCACCGTATATTTGTTATGCTCATACGTCATGACTTAATCAAATCGTAAACTAAGTCTCGTTACTCGAAAACTTACCTCGGATGTTGTCGAACGATTCCGATGGCTGTTCGACCACTTTTTCCTTCCCTTTATTGGATTTAGTTCCCCTTTGCTCTTGAGCTTAATTTAACAAATAAATTGATTTAATCATTTGAGCATCGAAAAGAGGAACTCAAAGTACTTAGCCCATATATATACATTAGACATTAAAGTCACATACATATGAAATCATGAATCAACTCAACATATTAACCCACACACCCTTTTAGCCGATTGTCTAAGCCAAAATAAAAGCATCAATATGCTTGCCTCTAACCGAATACATGCAACACCAATCTTCTTTCTATGGCCGAATATGCATGTCTATGTTGAGGCTGATTGCAACACTTAATACATTCTACAATTATGGTTACTTGTATTGACGAAATACCAATTCGTTTTAAGTTCAAAACTCGGCTAATACACATATATACTCTAGAGATCAAATACTAACATTTGCACTTCACCTTACTACCATTTTCATCCAAATAACATGATCAACAACCATGCTTCTCTTCTACTTCCTAACATGGCCGAATGCATCAAGACACCATACCCTTAAATTTTGGTCATGGGTTAAACAAAGAACTTAAGGCCTAACTCAAGAATGCTAAAAAGAAAATCCACCACCACATGTATCATTACAAAGCTTCACATTTAGCATGCAAATGGCATCAATCACAAATCCTCCTTAGCCGAAACTTAACCCATCTTCATGCCTCGTCACCACAACATCAAACATCAACCAAGAAGACAACACCCATGGCCGAATATCATCTCCATCACATAGCAAAGATCTAAACCATGGGCTAGATAGAACTCAAACTAACAACTAAAAACATGCATGAATCTCATGGACAACATCAAACATACCTTAGTCTAGCAAACCACCATAGCTGATTTTCTCAAGCTCTTCCCCCTTCTTCTCTTTCTTCTATTCGGCCAAGAACAACATGAGAGCTTTTTTTTCTTTCTCTTTTCTTTTTTTCATCATCATTTACCTTCCCATTATTATTTTATTGCCCATACTTTTTATTTTATTTTTCCTAACATAAATCACTAACATAACATGTTTATGACATGTTTTGCCCATAACATTTTGTCCACCCTCCTTGTCATGGCCGGCCACTACTAAATTAAGGGGGAAATTGACATGCAAGTCCACCCTTTTATTACATGCACTAATAGATCCTTATAGATTAACCTATCACATTTCAAAAGTGTCACACATAAGTCCTATTAGCTAAATTCACATGCAATCGACTAAATCGAAGCTTAAAACTTTCACACATTCATATTCACATATTTTGGACAATAAATATCATATTCAACTAAATTGGTGACTCGGTTTAGCGGTCCCGAAACCGTTTTCCGACTAGGGTCACTTTAGGGTTGTCACAACTCTCCCCCACTTAAGAAATTTTCGTCCCTGAAAATCTTACCGGTAAATAGGTTTGGGTATCGCTCTTTCATAGAGTTCTCGGGTTCCCAAGTAGCTTCTTCCATCCCTGTTTGAGCCATAACACTTTTACTAACGGAACCCTTTTGTTTCGCAACTCTTTCACTTCACGAGCTAGGATACGAATCGGTTCTTCTTCATAACTCATATCGGATTGAATTTCAACCTCTGATGGATTAATTACGTGTGATGGATCAGATCTATAACGTCGAAGCATCGAAACATGAAAGACGTCGTGAATCTTTTCAAGTTCAGGGGGCAAAATCAATCTATACGCAACTGGACCCTATGAACCTCGGACTCAGTTTGCCCTTACGGCCAAATCTGAGTATCTTTTTCCAAGGTGAGACCTTAAGAAACACTTTGTCTCCCACCTGATACTCAATATCTCTTCGTTTTAAATCCGCATACGACTTCTGACGATCTGATGCTGCCTTCAGACTTTCACGAATTATTTTTACTTTCTGTTCAGCATCTTTAAACAAATCCACTCCGAAAATTTTACTTTCACCGAGCTCGGTCCAAAACAATGGCGTACGGCATTTACGCCCGTACAAAGCCTCGTAAGGTGCCATCTTAATACTTGATTGAAAACTATTGTTGTAAGCGAATTCAATCAAAGGTAAATACTGCTCCCATGAACCACTAAACTCGAGGATGCAACATCTCAACATATCCTCAAGTATCTGAATTATCCGCTCGGATTGACCATCGGTTTGTGGATGAAAAGCGGTGCTAAAATGCAGCTTGGTACCCAAAGCTTCTTGCAATTTCTTCCAAAATCGCGAGGTGAATTTCGGATCTCTATCCGACACAATAGAAATCGGTACCCCGTGTAATCTCACAATCTGAGAAACATACAACTCAGCTAGTTTTTCCAATGAAAAGTCCGTGCGTACGGGATAAAGTGAGTCCACTTAGTCAGTCTATCCACGACAACCCAAATCGCATCTTTCTTACTTGCCGACAATGGCAACCCAGATACAAAATCCATCGTGACTCGATCCCATTTCGATTCAGGTATCATGATCGGCTGAAGTAAACCCGTAGGCACTTGATGTTCCGCCTTCACTTGCTAACATATTAAACACTTCGAAACAAAATCGGAAATGTCTCGTTTCATACCATGCCACCAAAACTGACGTCTCAGATCGTTGTACATTTTCGTACTCCCCGGGTGAATTGACATTCGGCTACAATGAGCTTCGTTCAGAATCATCGAAATGAGTCCTGAATTTCTTGGAACACACAACCGACTTCTGAACCTCAAACAATCGTCATCATCAATTTGAAACTCTGATTCCATATTCGGAACACATTCAACCCGTTTTGCAGCCAATTCATTATCGACTTTCTGGGCTTCACGAATTTGATGAATCAATAATGGTTTAGCCTTTAATTCTGCCACTAACACATTGTCGGATAGAACAGACAAGTGTACGTTCATCGCTCGTAAAGAAAATAGTGATTTACGACTTAAGGCATCCGTAACCACATTAGCCTTTCCCGGGTGATAGTCAATGACAAGCTCATAATCTTTTAACAACTCGAGCCAACGTCTTTGTCGCAGATTCAAGTCTCTTTGAGTCATCAAATATTTGAGACTTTTGTGATCCGAATATACATGGCACTTCTCACCAAATAAGTAGTGTCGCCATATTTTCAAAGCGAATACGATGGCAGCTAGTTCGAGATCATGGGTCGGATAATTTTTCTCATGTGGCTTTAATTTTCTCGACGCATAGGCCACAACTCGACCTTCTTGCATCAATACGCAACCCAACCTAAGTAGGGATGCATCACTATAAATGACGAACTCCTTGCCTGATTCGGGCTGCACTAGTACTAGAGCTTCCGTCAAGTGAGTTTTCAATTGTTCGAAACTTTTCTGACACTTTTCTGTCCATTCAAACTTAACATCCTTCTGAAGTAGTTTCGTCATTGGTGTGGCTATCATCGAGAAACCTTTCACAAACCGTCGGTAGTAACCGGCAAGTCCCAAAAAGCTCCGAACCTCAGTAATATTTCTCGGAGGCTTCCAGTTAAGTATGGCTGAAATTTTGCTCGGGTCAACTTGAATACCCGATGCGGATACCACATGACCCAAGAAGCTAACCTCTCTTAACCAGAACTCACACTTACTGAACTTAGCATATAACTGCTTATCCCATAAAATTTGCAACACTAATCCCAGGTGTTCAGCATGATCGGTTTCATTTCTCGAATAAACCAAAATATGATCGATAAACACGACTACAAACCGATCCAAATACGGTCTGAAGATCCGATTCATCAAATCCATAAATACCGCAGGGGCATTAGTGAGCCCAAACGGCATCACTAAGAACTCATAGTGACCGTATCTCGTTCTGAAAGCAGTTTTGGGTATATCCGAATCTCGAATTCGCAACTGGTAATAACCCGATCTCAAATCTATCTTTGAAAACACTGAGGCTCCCTTTAGTTGATCAAACAAATCATCAATACGTGGCATCGGATATTTATTCTTTATTGTCACCTTATTCAGCTGACGATAGTCGGTGCACAACCTTATGGTTCCGTCCTTCTTTTTCACAAACAATACCGGTGCACCCCAAGGTGAGAAACTTGGTCGAGCGAAACCTCTATCCGTCAATTCTTGCAACTGAGCCTTCAACTCTTTTAACTCGTTTGGTGCCATACGATACGGAGCTATCGAAATCGGCGTAGTCCCAGGTACAAGCTCAATACCAAACTCTACTTCCCGAACAGGTGGTAAACCCGGTAATTCCTCGGGAAAAACATCAGGGTATTCACAAACCACCGGCACAGATTCGGGTTTCTTTTTTAACTCTTTGTCATCAAGTACATACGCAAGGTATGCTTCGCACCCCTTTCTTACATATTTCTGGGCCAACATTGATGATATTACAGCTGGCAACCCCTTTAAGTCCGTAGACTCAACTCGGATTATCTCGTTATTTGTGCACCTCAAATCAATAGTCTTGCTTTTGCAATTCACAACCGCATCATGCACGGTCAACCAATCAAAACCGAGGATAACATCAAATTCATCAAACGGCAAAAGCATCAAGTCCGCCGGAAAACAGGAACCTTGAATTACTAGGGAACATTTTTTACACACTTTGTCGACAAGCACGTAACGACCCAAGGGATTTGACACCCGAATTACGAACTCAGTAGACTCAATAGGTAAAGTCTTACTAGATGCTAAGGTTTCACATATATAAGAATGAGTAGAACCAGGGTCAATCAAAGCAATCACATTAGTATCAAAGAGAGTAAAAGTACCGGTAATAACATCTGGCGAGGAAGCATCCTCGCGTGCGCGTATAGCATAAGCCCTAGCAGGAGCACGAGCCTCAGATCTGGTTGTAGCATCTCTAGATCCTCTCTGACCACTACTAGCATTGCCCGTATTTCTAGATGGTCTACCTCGAGCAGTGGTAGCACCCAGTTTCCCACTCTGATTTACATTCTGTTCAGACAACCTCGGGCAATCTTTAATGAAGTGGTCAACTGATCCGCACTTGTAACAGGAGCGGTCATGAAATCTACAACTCCCCGAATGCCATTTACCACAATACTGGCACTCCGTTCTGTCTTGACGATCATTTCCAACACTGGCGATCGAAGTGACGCGTGTGCTCACAGGGGGTCGATCGCGATCTCGTCTAGAAAAGCCCGAAGTGTCTCTAGACCGCCCTAAGTCATCTCTAAATTTCTTCGATGACTGTTGAAAGGGCTTTCCTGAAGATCTCTTACGAAACTCCTTTGCTCCCACATCGGCTTTCCTTTTCTCCTTACTGAGCTCCTCGGCTTTGCAAGCTCTCTCGACAAGTACCACAAATTCTCGGATTTCTAAAATGCCAACATACAGCTTTATATCATCATTCAGTCCATCTTCGAAACGTTTACACATCACAGCTTCTGAAGAAATGCATTCTCGCGCGTACCAGCTAAGCCTCACAAATTTTCGTTCATAGTCGGTAACCGACATGGAACCTTGTTTGAGTTCAAGAAATTCCTTTCGTTTTTGGTCAATGAATCTCTGACTGATATACTTCTTTCGAAAATCGGTTTGAAAAAACTCCCAAGTTACTTGCTCTCTGGGCACAACAGAAGTCAACGTATTCCACCAATAGTAGGCAGAATCACGTAGCAAGGAGATAGTACACTTTAGACACTCATTGGGTGTGCAAGATAGCTCATCGAGTACTCGGATAGTGTTGTCCAACCAAAATTCAGCTTGCTCGGCATCATCGCTGTCCGTAGCTTTAAATTCAGTAGCCCCGTGTTTTCGGATTCTGTCAACTGGGGGTTTATTTGACCTTATTTGGTCAGTTGCCGGAGGTATTGTAGGTGCGGGGTGGCATTAGTCGGGAATGGAGGTTGTGGAACAGCCGTATTAGTTCGAATGTATTGGTTGAACCAATCATTCATCACGCTATAGAAAGCTTATCTAGCTTCATCATTCAGATTACTAGCAATAGGTTGAGAGTCCGCTGGAGCTGTCCCTTGTGCGGGAGCAGGCGCTACACTCTCAAGATCATCAGCTACCGCTCGGTCGGGATCGGGATCCATTACTATAATAAACACATTTTCAATTGTCAGAAATCACCACACTATCAAATAATCACATAATGGCATGTATAGCTAGACCCAAACGTATTACGGTAGTCCTAGAATCGACTAAACCGTAGCTCTGATACCAATTTAATTGTAACACCCTGTACCCGAGACCGTTTCCGGAGTCGGACACGAGGGGTTTGCAGACTTATATCACTTATTTGCACAGTCCATTTTAAATTTCTAGACGAGCTGGCTAACTGCGTCACTGTCACCTTAAAAATCATATCTCGAGTTCCAAAACTCAAAAACCAGTTCCGTAAATTTTTCCTGAAACTAGACTCATATGCCCATCTAAAAATTTTTTTCTAGAATTTTTGGTCAAACCAATTAGTACAGTTTATTAGTTAAAGTCTCCCCTGTTTCAGGGTTCGACTACACTGACCTTTGCGCATTACGACTTGGATATCTCCCTGTACAATGCTTCAATACTGATGACGTTTATTTCTATAGAAGCTAGTCTCGAAAAGGAATCTATACATATATGGCATGACTTCTAATTATCTTTGGTTAATTTATAATGAATTTCCAAATTCGGAACAGGGAATCCAGAGACCGTTCTGGCCCTGTTTCGCGAAAACTTAAATATCTCATAATATACTGTTCATATGATCGTTTCGTTACTTTCCTATGAAAATAGATTCATCAAGGTTCGATTACATAATTTATTCACTATTTAATTCCATTTCTAATATTTTTAGTGATTTTTCACATTCACATCACTGCTACTATCAGCATCTATTTTTAAGGTAGACTTTACCTATTACATAGTTTCCATGATTCAACTAGCCCTTTAGCATATATAGCACAAAATGTGATCATGATTAACCATTACAATGGCTAATCATTCCCAAACATTTCCATACCTCTTAACGAACATCATACAAGACGATTATAATACTAAGCTCAAAGTGTATATAAGCCATTTTCGCATGGCTATCCAAATTTATACAAAACCAAAGGGTCCATGACCAACAACAAAACGGGTAGTCCTATACATGCCATTTCAAAGTTCAACCAAAAGTGTACCAAAGGGGGCTTTGATAGTGTGGGCGACTTCGACTTCAATAATCCCGAGTCCGATAGCTGACGAACCAAAATCTATAAAACAGAGATTCAAAGAACGGAGTAAGCATTTAATGCTTAGTAAGTTTGAGCCATAAAATTAGACACAACTAAAGTGTAGCATTCATATGGCTAAACAGATAATTTCATATGCACAAATTCTCAATATCATACTTACTTCACATTACCAACCCTTATATTCATACACAAAAGATCAACTTAGCCAAAGGCCGGTAGCTCATTTATCGACTGAGCGAATACTAATTGTAAGGGATCAACAAAATCAATGCATATACGAGACATACCTCATTGCTGGGATTTTACGAGCATATTAATTGAAACTATTACAGCAAGGTCGCTCATTCCCAAGCCAAGTACCTTCGGGATTTAACCGGATATAGCTACTCGCTCAATGCCTTCGGGACATAGGCCGGTTATAGTAACTCGCACCAATGCCTTCGGGACTTAGCCCGGATATAGTAACTCGCACAAATGCCTTCGGGACTTAGTCCGGATGTAATAACTCGCACAAATGCCTTTGGGACTTAGCCCGGAACTAGTCACTAGCGCAAAATGCCTTCGGGACTTAGCCCGGTTATCATCCAAATATTCATGCACATATCAATAAATCATGACACATCTATATTTCATTTTCATAATTAGAGTTCAAACACAAGTCACGTATTAAGCAATCCCATTTTCGGCTCACTAGCCACATACAAACAGCATGGTTTAGTTTGCTTTATGACACGATCTTTATGCACATACGGCTACCCGTCATACGTATAGACTAATTAACTCAACATATAATTCAAGTAGAATCATCATATCACCGTATATTTGTTATGCTCATACGTCATGACTTAATCAAATCGTAAACTAAGTCTCGTTACTCGAAAACTTACCTCGGATGTTGTCGAACGATTCCGATGGCTATTCGACCACTTTTTCCTTCCCTTTATTGGATTTAGTTCCCCTTTGCTCTTGAGCTTAATTTAACAAATTAATTGATTTAATCATTTGAGCATCGAAAAGAGGAACTCAAAGTACTTAGCCCATATATATACATTAGACATTAAAGTCACATACATATGAAATCATGAATCAACTCAACATATTAACCCACACTCCCTTTTAGCCGATTGTCTAAGCCAAAATAAAAGCATCAATATGCTTGCCTCTAACCGAATACATGCAACACCAATCTTCTTTCTATGGCCGAATATGCATGTCTATGTTGAGGCCGATTGCAACACTTAATACATTCTACAATTATGGTTACTTGTATTGACGAAATACCAATTCGTTTTAAGTTCAAAACTCGGCTAATACACATATATACTCTAGAGATCAAATACTAACATTTGCACTTCACCTTACTACCATTTTCATCCAAATAACATGATCAACAACCATGCTTCTCTTCTACTTCCTAACATGGCCGAATGCATCAAGACACCATACCCTTAAATTTTGGTCATGGGTTAAACAAAGAACTTAAGGCCTAACTCAAGAATGCTAAAAAGAAAATCCACCACCACATGTATCATTACAAAGCTTCACATTTAGCATGCAAATGGCATCAATCACAAATCCTCCTTAGCCGAAACTTAACCCATCTTCATGCCTCGTCACCACAACATCAAACATCAACCAAGAAGACAACACCCATGGCCGAATATCATCTCCATCACATAGCAAAGATCTAAACCATGGGCTAGATAGAACTCAAACTAACAACTAAAAACATGCATGAATCTCATGGACAACATCAAACATACCTTAGTCTAGCAAACCACCATAGCCGATTTTCTCAAGCTCTTCCCCCTTCTTCTCTTTCTTCTATTCGGCCAAGAACAACATGAGAGCTTTTTTTTCTTTCTCTTTTCTTTTTTTCATCATCATTTACCTTCCCATTATTATTTTATTGCCCATACTCCTTATTTTATTTTTCTTAACATAAATCACTAACATAACATGTTTATGACATGTTTTGCCCATAACATTTTGTCCACCCTCCTTGTCATGGCCGGCCACTACTAAATTAAGAGGGAAATTGACATGCAAGCCCACCCTTTTATTACATGCACTAATAGATCCTTATAGATTAACCTATCACATTTCAAAAGTGTCACACATAAGTCCTATTAGCTGAATTCACATGCAATCGACTAAATCGAAGCTTAAAACTTTCACACATTCATATTCACATATTTTGGACAATAAATATCATATTCAAATAAATTGGTGACTCGGTTTAGCGGTCCCGAAACCGCTTTCCGACTAGGGTCACTTTAGGGTTGTCACAACATCCTTAATGTACATAACATTCTTATAAGTAACATTATCTATAATTTCACTATTTATTTATATGTATATTCAAAGTTGTCTATCCGTGTCATAGTCACTAAATTATTTTTATTTTAATATACAGAACTAAAAATTAAGATCCGCTAATTTTACTTGAAACTAGATTCACATATATTCTTACCATAAAATTTTCAGAATTTTTGGTTTAGCCAATAAGTACAGTTTATTCTTTAAAATTACCCCTGTTCTGCTGTCTGACAGTTCCGACCCTTCTTCGCTAAGAATTAATTATATACTTGTACGGGATTTGGATGATGTTCCCACTTATTTCTATTGAAAAAAAACTCTTTAAGGATTTTAAAAATATAAATTTAAGCCCTTAATTATTTTTATCCAATTTTTAATGATTTTCCAAAGTCAGAACAGGGGAACTCGAAATCATTCTGACCTTGTCTCACAAAATTTATTATATCTCATAATTCACAATTCCATTGCTTACACGGTTTCTTCTATAAGAAATCAGACTCAATAATATTTAATTCCATATTTTTTTCATCCTCTAATTCGATTTCCAAAATCTATGGTGATTTTTTAAAGTTAGCCCACTGCTGTTATCCAAAACTGTTTTAGTGCAAGATGTTTATTTACTATGTTTATAACACCCTTATTTTCTTTCTCTACACTATTTCTCATTACTTTCTCTTATTTTCTCTTCACAACATATCAAGAACATAAAACTTTTGCTAGGATCGACCCGATTAAGCAACGAACAAGAATAAAAGCAGAATAAATTAAGAAATTGAACACACAAATTTAACGTGGAAAAACTCCTCCAAAGAGGATAAAAAACCATGGCCAAAGATAATTTTACTATAATGGCAAAAGAACGAAGAGTACAAAAGATGGAGATAAAGACTAAACCTCGAAAACTTGAAAATAAAGAACCCTCAAAACGTAAACACAAAATTCTCTAAATGTGTTATGAGTTCTAATCTCTAATGGGTGTCATATTTCTAAGGTTATAAAAGAGCCTATTTATAGGCTAAATTCATACATCAAATAATAAAAAAATAATTTAAACTAATCAGTGTTTGATTGAAACAAGTAAACAAAGTTTAACTGAAAGATTATTTTTAAAATTTGACTGAAAATAGGAATCATATTCAACAAATCTCCACCTTGACTCATATTTCCACAGCACCATCTTTTCCAAAGCCCGCCACGAGCCTATCTTGAACTATGTAGGGAATTAACTGAGTCGAATTTGTGCTTAGAAACTGGAAGACTTCTAGCCTTCGACTTGTACACTGTCAAATCAAAACTAACCTGGGTCTGATTTTGTAACACCCCTAACCCGTATCCGTCGCCGAAACAGGGTTACAGAGTGTTACCAGTACATACAGAATATTTACAGATTAATCGAAACATTACTATTCACTTTCTGAGATCATATATATATAACGACCTTTATTTGGGCCCTCGAAGCCCAACATGAAGGTTAAAATCAAGTTGGAGCTCAACTGATTTCTCATAAAATTTTTCGCTTAATTTTTTTTTTAAAAAAAAATTTACTTGTGAACAGTTCCTACACGCCTGTGTGATTAGGCCGTGTGGATTCCACACGCCCGTGTGGCTTGGGACATGCCCGTTTCCCTTGTCCATGGAGCTTTTTGTTTATGACACCATCATCAATTTAAGGGCACACGGCCACATCGCACGCCCGTGTCCTAAAGTCTTGTTCCATATACGGCTGAGACACACGGCCGTGTCTCTGCCTGTGTGGTCAATATCCAAGCTATTTTCCAAGCCTTGGTCAACCTTAATCTCTTACACACTTATACAAAATCAAAAGCATATAACATGGTATTCATTTAATGATTAAACATTCTCAATTAAACTAAAAACATAGCATTTGTATGTCATCATACATGTGTCTCTCATACTCATTTTACCTTGTCTATTATGGTACCACTTATACTTTTATACCATGATTATCATCTTACCAAATATTTTCAACTTAATCATCAAGCATTCATATTTAAAGCTAGATTATATCTTTATAAAATACCACATTTCAGATGCACGAAATAAAATACTTACCTTAGGCATTTCAATCCAACTTCATACCCAACAAGCATCATATTGAAACTAGTCATATATATACATGTCATGATATGTATCATTCTAATACTGTTTTCCTATAAACATATATCATTTGTTTTCCTCCTCCTCCTCTCCATTCCACATCCTTAATGTATATAACATTCTTGTAAGTACAATTTCACAATTTACTTATTAATGCTCACATCAAGCTGTTCACACGAGTCATAATCACTCAATTATTTAAAATTCGAGCTACAGAGCTTCAAATTAAGATCCGTAAATTTTCCCTGTTTCACTATCTGACAGTTCTGACCTCTCTTCACTAAAAATTAATTATATCACAGTACAGAACTCGGATAATGTTCTCGTTGATTTCTATTGTAAATAGACTCATTAAGGATTCTAAGCATATAAATTTGAGCCTATAATTAATTTTATCCAATTTTTGGTGATTTTCCAAAGTCAAAACAGGGGAACCCGAATTCATTCTAACCTTGTCTCACAAAATTCATTATATCTCATAATTTACAATTCAATTGCTTACACCGTTTCTTCTATGAGAAACTAGACTCAATAAGCTTTAATTTCATATATTATTCATTCTCTAGTTCGATTTTTACAATTTATGGTGATTTTTCAAAGTCAACCTACTGCAACTGTCCAAAACTGTTTTAGTTCAAGATGTTTATTACCATTTTTTCTCTAAATTTCACAGGTCATACAATTCAGTCCTTGCTCAATTAGCCTATCTATTAAGCTAATTTTTATCTATTAACATTTTATTCCATCATTCTAATCTATTACACAACCTTTGAAAATCAGAATTTTAACACTAAACCTTAATTCACAACTTTTTCACAATTAGGTCCTAAAATCAATTTCTATTGAAATTACTTGATAAAATCATCAAACAACAAAATCAAAGCTTCAAATTCATTTTATTTCATCATAAACAGCCAACAGTTATCATTTATAGCTTTTAATTTTGTTCATAAAATCAAAAACTAATGAATTAAACACTTTGACCTAATTGTAAAAGTCACAAAAACATAAAAATCTCAAAGAAAAGGGCAAGAATTGAACTCACAGATGTCAAAGTATGAAAAACCAGCAGCTTTCAGACTTCCCATGGCATTTTTGCTGAAGAAAAATGATGATATCTCTAGATTTTTCAAATTTGTCTTATTTTATATGTTTAATTTGCAAAATTTCCCATTTTGCCCTTGTTTCTCCTTGTCTTTTTTGCTGATTTTCTTCCCCAACCGTCCAGCCCATACAATTTGGGTCCAATTGCCTTTTAAATCCATCCTTTTTAATCACTTAAACTATTTAATCACAATTTAATAAATTTCGCACTATTTTCAATTTAGTCCTTTTTAATTAATTGACTAACCAAACGTTAAAATTTTCTAACAAAACTTTAATACTAACTTAATAACACTCCATAAATATTTATAAAAATATTTATGGCTCGATTTATGAATCCGAGGTCTCGATACCTTGTTTTCAACCCAATTTACCTGATTAATTCTTTTAAAATCGCAAAATTCACTAATTAAAAATAATTCTTTTAAGTTCGCGCTTGGCCTATAATTATTATTTGTTAAAATTTCTAAACTTACTAGTCAGATTTAGTGATCTCGAATCACTGTTTCCGACACCACTGAAAAATTTGGCTGTTACAGATTTTCACGAACACAGTGGCCTAACTTTTCAAAACCTACATCCAAAAGTGAACCTCTCTTCAACGAAACGGTTATACCTTTTTCCCTCCTATGACCAAGTTGCCTTCGCTCTAAACGAGTTGACTTCAACTCCGTAACGGATAAGGGACGTTCGATTTCACCGGTCACTGTAGAACCTTCCAGAATCTAAAGACTGTCGGTTCTTTTACCTTTTAACAAAACGAGAGCTCCACGAGATACTTTAATGCCGCTCGACTCGATGTTGATTCTGCATCCTTTCAAGTCTAAAATACTGAAGGAGATGAGATTCTTTTGTAAATCAGGTACATACCTAACATCTAAGAGTTTTCTAATCGTCCCATCGTGCATCTTAATTTTAACAGTACCAATACTAATTACCTTACTAGATGAATCGTTTCCCATGCGCACAACTCCACCTTCAACTGAACTGTATGTGGAGAACCATTCTCTATTGGAATACATGTGGAAAGAGCATCCTGAATCTAGGATCCACTCGAACGTGAGCTTGGAGTTATCGCTCGTTGATACTAACAAGAAATCATCACCATTTTCATCGGCCAAATTAGCACCAGCTACATCTTCCTCGTTACTCTTAGCAGCTCCTTTATTTCACAGTTTATAACAATTTACTTTGACGTGACCTAACTTTTTCCACAAGGCAGATGAGGTCTTCTCCATCAATCCCTCCTGCAATACCGTATTCGCGAGGCACAACTGGATTGTAGACAAAGCCTTTTCATCAAGCTCTTCCCATTCTGTTTTATTTAGATTCTTAGGCTTTTCCCTGGTAATAACCTTTTTCAAACTGGATTAAACTAGAATTGCCATTATCCGAACTTGCCACAGATTGAAATTTGTCTCACCATCGAACTTCTCAATTTCAAACCTTGTTGTTGCCATCTCTGAATAAGTTGATCTATGAAAATTGAACTAGTTCTGATACCACTTGTTAGGATCGACCCGATTAAGTAACGAATAAGAAAAATAGCGGAATAAATTGAGAAATCGAACACACAAATTTAACGTGGAAAAACCCCTCCAAAGAGGATAAAAAACCACGAGCAAAGATAATTTTACTATAATGGCAAAAGAACGAAGAGTACAAAAGATGGAGATAACGACTAAACTCTGAAAACCCGAAAACAAAGAACCCTCAAAACGTAAACACAAAATTCTCTAAATGTGTTATGAGTTTTAATCTCTAATGGGTGTCATATTTCTAAGGTTGTAAAAGAGCCTATTTATAGGCTAAATTCATATGTCAAATAATAATAAAATAATCTAAACTAATCAGTGTTTGATTGAAACAAGTAAATAAAGTTTAACTGAAAGATTATTTTTCAAATTTGACTGAAAATAAGAGTCATATTCAACAAATTTCCACCTTGACTCATATTTTCACAACGCCATCCTTGCCAAAGCCCGCCACGAGCCTATCTTGAACTATGTAGGGAATTAACTGAGTCGAATTTGTGCTTAGAAACTGGAAGACTTCTAGCCTTCGACTTGTACACTGTCAAATCAAAACTAACCTGGGTCTGACTTTCACGAACACAATGCCCTAACTTTTCAAAACTTGCATGCAAAAGAGAACCTCTCTTCAACGAAACGGTCATACCTTTCTTCTTCCTATGACCAAGTTGCCTCCGCTCCAAACGAGTTGACTTCAACTCTGTAACAGACAAGGGATGTCCTATTTCACCGGTCACTATAGAACCTTCCAGAATATAAAGACTGTCAATTCTTTTACCTTTTAACAAAACAAGAGCTCCACGAGATACTTTAATGTCGCTCGACTCGATGTTAATTCTACATCCTTTCAAGTCTAAAATACTCAAGGAGATGAGATTCTTTTGTAAATCAGGTACATACCTGACATCTGATAGTGTCCTAATCGTCCCATCGTGCATCTTAATTTTAACAGTATCAATACCAATTACCTTACTAGATGAATCGTTTCCCATGCGCACAACTCCACCTTCAACCGAACTGTATGTGGAGAACCATTCTCTATTGGAACACATGTGAAAAGAGCATCCTGAATCTAGGATCCACTCGGACGTGAGCTTGGAGTTATCGCTCGTTGACACTAACAAGAAATCATCACCATTTTCATTGGCCAAATTAGCACCAGCTACATCTTCCTCGTTACTCTCAGCAGCTCTTTTATTTCACAGTTTATAACAATTTACTTTGACGTGACCTAACTTTTTACAATAGTGACACATTTTGTCTCGTTTCTTTGATGCTACCAAAATGGAAGCTTGCCTATCTGTCTTGCTATCCAAATAAAACTCATTTTCGAGTTTGTCTCTACTCAACAAATGACCCTTCACATCTTCGAACGAGAGTTTGTCTCTGCCATAAGTCAGAATCTCCCTGAAAGACTTGTATGAAGAAGGTAAAGAGCACAACAATAGCATAGCTTGATCTTCATCATCAATATGAACCTCAATGTTCTTTAAATCATTTAAAAGAGTAATGAATTGACTGATGTGATCTCTAAGAAACTCACTTTCGTTAATGTGAAATGTAAATAGACGTTGTTTCAACACTAAACGGTTAGCCAGGGACTTAGCCACATAAAGAGTTTTTAACCTTTTCCACAAGGAAGATGAGGTCTTCTCCATCAATACCTCCTGGAATACAGTATTCGCGAGGCACAACTAGATTGCAGACAAAGCCTTTTCATCAAGCTCTTCCCATTCTGTTTTATTTAGATTCTCAGGCTTTTTTCCGGTAACAACCTTTTTCAAACCGGATTAAACTAGAATTGGCATCATCCGAACTTGCCACAGATTGAAATTTGTCTTACCATTGAACTTCCCAATTTCAAACCTTGTTTTTGCCATCTCTGAATGAGTTGATCTATGAAAATTGAACTAGCTCTGATACACTTGTTAGGATGGATCCGATTAAGTAACGAATAAGAAAAATAGCAGAATAAATTAAGAAATTGAACACACAAATTTAACGTGGAAAAACCCCTCCAAAGAGGATAAAAAACCACGAGTAAAGATAATTTTACTATAATGGCAAAAGAACGAAGAGTACAAAAGATGGAGACAAAGACTAAACCCTGAAAACCCAAAAATAATGAACCCTCAAAACGTAAACACAAAATTCTCTAAATGTGTTATGAGTTCTAATCTCTAATGGGTGTCATATTTCTAAGGTTGTAAAATAGTCTATTTATAGGCTAAATTCATAGGTCAAATAATAATAAAATAATCTAAACTAATTAGTATTTGATTAAAACAAGTAAACAGAGTTTAACTGAAAGATTATTTTTCAAATTTGACTGAAAATATGAGTCATATTCAACAACTTTATATAAGAAAACTCTACATTAACATCATTTCCATGCTTTTTCAATAGTATCAAACTTAAAAATATATTGAAATCTTGATATTCTTACCTTGTCTCATTGATTTTAATCTTTAACTTGATTTTCTCTCTCCTCCAGTTTCTATTTCTCGAATCTAACTTGATATTCTAGCTCCTCATAGTCTCCTTGTCATCTTTCTCTCTTGATAGCTAAGGAAATTCTTTTGATTTCTAAGTGAAAATGGTGGATTTTTTATGGAAGGACCAAATTGTAAAGAAAAGAAAACTTTCTTTCTTCTCTTTTCTTCTAACGTGAATTACATGGATGGAAAGATGATAGAAATTCTTCATCTTTCCTTCCTTATATATTAAATAAATTAATAATAAAATAATAATAAATAGTAAAATATCTCATTAAAATATTAAAATAATATTGTCTTAATTAAATAATTATAAAATATCATCAACATCATCATTACTTTTTAGATTTCTCTCTCTTCCAATTGACCATTTTTCCCTTTATTATCTTTTAAAATTCCATCATTGAGTCATTATTTAATTTGGTAAAATTATAATTTAGCCCCTCATAACTCTTCACCTATTCAATTTGGTCCTAATTCATCCATTTTACTTAGTTTCTAGATTATTCCACCCTTAAAATATTTACACTATTGGCCTTTCAACTTTTTCATATTTACACGTTAACCCCTCAAGTTTTGAGTATTTACTCTTAGACAACAAAACTTTTCACACTTTTACAATTTAGTCCTTTCTTGAATCAAGATATCATAATTTACTTCCCAATGTTGTCATAACTCAAAACTTCCTTTTTTGTAACTTATTTCCTTATTTTTCTATATCAATGATAATATCTTACTACAGAAATTTTTGGGGTATTACATCAATCCACTTTTGGTAATTAGAATTTTTCATGGTCTAACGAAAGTTGATTGGACCATCTTCCATCATTCTATTGTCATTCTCATATTCTTGGATACAACATAATCATCTAAAATAACATTTCTCCTCTCTTTTGTGGACATCTTTAATGACACTTGTTCTTGAGGTTGTTGAGTTTGTTCTTTTAGAATAATTACTTCATCTTGAATAAGGAGTTGTTCAACATTGTCTTGTTGAGGTTCTGGATTTACTTCTTGATCAATGGTAGGTATGAGAACTTAAGCATTGTCAAAAGTGATAGCAAAAACTAAGTTAAAATCCAATTCCTCCTAAAAAGCAATGTCTCTAACCTTATTTCTCCCTCCAAACTCAACATCCTAAAAAAAGATTAGAGTTCCCGTCTCAAAACTATTCCTAATTGTGGGATCATAAAACTTGTATCCCCTAAATAGCTCAGAATAACTAGTAAAGTAGCTGCTTACTATTTTGGAGTCAATTTCTTTCGATGTGGCCTATAAAGTCTTGCCTTAACGGGACATCCCAAATTTGAAAATGCTTTAAACTAGACTTTCGACCTGTCCAAAGCTCATAAGGTGTTTTTGCAGCTGTTTTACTAGGTACTCTATTCAGAATGTAAGTTGTTGTCTTTAGAGGCATTGGCCAAATGTGCACTTTCAGATTTATCATGTTTCAACCTTTTTTTCTCTTGTACACAATGAGAAATGAGCTCATTTAGAGTTTATTTCTTCTTTTTATTGTTGTAACTAATTTTAAATTGGTTAAACTTTACAGAAAGTGATACCAAAACCATAAGAATAATCAATTCCTCAGAAAGCTTGATCTTAAGTGCCTTAAGTCTTGAAGCAACATGAAACATCTCCATAATGTACTCTCTCATGTTTCCTTGACCCTTATACTTTACAGACATCAAAGAATTCAGAAGTGATGTCATCTCAACCTTATAGTTTTTGGCAAAAAATTTCTCAATTTCGTCCAGGAAACCCTTGGCCAGAGTAATTTCTTTAAATTCTATGTCCCTAAAGGTTTTTGACTGCTATGTTCATGATCATTAGACTCATGTAGTTTGAACAATCCCACCTCTCAAAATTCCTTTTAGCATCAAGGGTGTTTGCTGCAGTGAGAGGTGTGGGTTGTTCTTCCTTTAGTGCAAGGTCTATGTTCATAAAGCCAAGCACCATAAGTACGTGCATTTTCTATTCATTGAAATTAGTCCCATTAAGCATAAGTATAGAATTTATATTAGCGGATATTATGGCAGCAGAAGATGAACTAGTCGAATATAGAACAAAATAGATAAAAACAAGTTCACATCAACATTCATAAGTAAACAATAAATTCAAAATAATGGCTAATCTCATCTCAAGATACCAAACACAACATTAATATCAAGTTTTTGTACAGTAATATTAACAATAAACAATGCTCTTATTGTAGCAATCAAACATTGATAATAAATTATTATGCCAAACAATGAATTAATCTTTAGACTAACTTATTGCTCACATAAAGTACCTTATAATTGTCACACATTTATCACCATAGATGTTGAAATTCTGTCAAATATTAACTTACCTTTGGGTCAATTAATAATAGTATGAATCACAAAAATATATAATCATCTTAATATTTTAAATAAACAAATGTACGTAAAATAAATCACTTTGGTGGTATTTTGTTTCAACTAGTCTATTTAAAATATTAGACATCCTTAATTAAATCTCAAAGCTAAAATATTAATTTATTTGTTCCAAAATATTTCAAATTTAAATAAAAATAATTTGAATAAAGGTAAATCTCATCTCAAAATATCGGACACTCCATGAATATTTCATCTTTGGACAAAAATATTAACTTGTAAGTGATATCTTATTGTAGTAATAAAAAACTGACGATAAAAACATGTTGAACAATAAATCTTCCATTGGGTCGATTTATTACTCACATGTAAAACTGAATACTTGTCATTTGTTTATTAGCACAGTTGCACATGTAATTTAGTAAAATATTAACCTTCCTTTGGGCCGATAAATATTAACATAGCTTAAGTTACATGCACACAATATTTTATATTTTAAAAAAAATAATTTCAAATAACAGAAATTGCTTTGACAACTTATTATTTCAATTAAGTTATTTTAAAATATATATAAACATTTTCATATTCAAAATTAAAATGTTCATAACAATAACCCAAAATAAAGTTGTCTCATTGCTGAATGAGAAATTGAATACCTTAATCTTTGACGAATTACAAGCAGCCATTAAATTGAGCCAAACTTAAAACCAAATTCATATATATTTGTATCAAAACATCCAAAAACTGTTCATAGCACAAAATTAACAACTTCAACGAATATCCATTAAACTAATTTGGTAAAAATATTATAATTTACCTAAATTTCGAAATCATAATAGGTAGAAATCAAATACTCATAAAAATAACCTAAATTCATCCTTAAATAGTACAACCATATATATTAAAAAAAAAACAATATAACTACCTTCACCTATATTGAAACCCTCCAACAATGCACTAAAGCCCAAAGTAATTCTTATGAACTAAAGCAATTGTGCGAAAATCTCACATATTAGATATCAATTTAAATGCTACCAAATTTGCATAGCATTTTGTGTGAAAAAAAAAATCAACCGCATAAATCGATTTCAACTATTCGAGAATTTACAAAGTAAGTGATGGAAAATTTTAAAATTTAAAGAGATCAAACTAAAAAAAATATTCCTTAATCGCATATAAATCAATGGTGATTGACTTGGTAAGTGCATTCTTCCAACTTTTTTTTTAACACATAATAAAATTATAAGATTTATATCACATAAATACATCCATATGAAACAAACTGATGCACTAACTTAAACCTAAATCCACCACCATCATCTTTCACTTAAAAAGCATTCATCTATAATAACAACAAACACGGCAGAAATCATTCAATTTATATTGCTTTAAAACCCTAAAAGTTTTAAATTTAAAAGATTTATCAGGTGTATAATCAAAACACTAAATTCATAAAATTTAAAGAACAAATTAATTCAAAAAAAATAGAAAAATCAATTTTTTTCAATCATTCGACATGATGAGGCTCGGATGTCGCTTGTTAGAACCGAAAACAAAATCTGATATAAAACTTTATTAACCAGGATCTATCATATCAAACCATCAAGAACAAAGCTAAATGCGAAAACGTACTTGAATTTATTGATTTCTTGGAATCTTCGATCTTGTCGTTTTGATATTCCAAATTAGCACACAAGTAATTCAAAAAATACAGTTTTCTGTTTTCTAAAGATGATATATTAGAAAAATTACGTATATGTGTAATTTGGAGATTGAAACCTTAATATATATAGCTTTTGCACTAACTCTAATTTCTAATCTAATAAACATATCATCAATTAGAAATTAGTTACTAGGATATTGACACATATTTTATTTAATAGCTAAATCCTAATACAACCAAATTAGATTAGTTTTAATTTGGGCTAATCTTTTATGGTAGTAAATAATAATATGTAATTATTCTTACAATATATATATGTGATGAACATATATTCTAACAATTGCTTAAATAATTGTTTTGACAAAAAGGATTTCATACTAGAAAATGGAAAAAGAGAAAAATTGGAAAATTATAGTGATGATATCTCATAAAGACCAACAAAACATGGTTGTGACAATCATCTGTAGACAGACAAAGAACATCAAAATTATGCAACTAAGTTGACAACATTTAAGTAGCTTGTTTCCTCCTTGTTAGCTTCCGTTTGACTTCTGCAGTGCAAAAATCGCGTCACATGAGATGGCGAGCTAAGTCCACATCTAAGTAGAGCTGTAAAACATTACAGCTTCAACAGTTTTATCATCCCTCACATTCATTTCCATAAGGCATATGCAAGAGTAACCAAAAACAGCAAAGATATGATCCGCAGTGCCTTCTGCTGATAAAATATCCTTGCTTCAAGACCGTCAAGTCGAACCTCAACCCTTGCTATCCGTGCCTCTAACATTGCTATTCTCGTTTCACATGGATGCCATCCAGTTGCCACAGTATTTGTGACATTTCTGGTCCTTGGTTCATGTTCTTCACTAGAAGGTGAATCATCTTCCCATGGTTGATAATTACACATCTTAAGTAACTCAGCTTGCTGCAGTAACAAGCAAAATTCTAACATAGTGGTAAAACAATATAAAAAGTTCACCAAATATAAAAAGTTCACCAAATTAATTTTCTCGAATAGCTCAATATTCCATAATCCATGTTGCATGTAGAAGATTATAAGGTAAAGATCAAGGTTGAATCCTTTATTTGTTAATGTCTATCCAATAAGGTTAGCCCCAGGGTCAGGTTACTGTCACTCAGACTTCTCTTTGCCTGCATATTGATTAACTCACAAATGCAAATTCAAACATTGATACCTTAAATTCTGTCATAAAGAACAAATATACTTCTTGAGCCTTAAAAATCTATCCTACTGAAACACCTTATTTTAGGAAAAAGTGAAGTGTATGAATGTCTATGAGACACCTTAGTTTTGACAAGGGACTATAGGATTAGGATAGTAACAGAAGCTTCCTGAGCTGACATATAATCGTCAAAAGATAAGACAGAATAACCAGCTTGAGTTATAGAAATGGTATTTGCTGCAGATATCAGCTTCTTCAACTGACACCAGGAAATGCATATAAGCTCATAATACTCAAGTTCTAGCATCTGGCTCTGATGGAGTCAAGGGTGGTATGAAACACATGGAATGTAAATGCCAGACATTTCCAAAATTGGTTTTAAAAAGAGCCAACCATCAAACTGCTTTTCAATAAGGAAATTCGTTTGGGAAATCAGATATGTACTCAACCTAAACATTACTAATATATCACATGCATTTTCATGATTAGTTTTTAACTTTTAAGTAACAATAATTCAGGACAGCTCACACTTATTTTCAGTGCTTCTACTGTTGTTGCACTATTAAGGAGGCTGTTCAACTAAGGATTTGCATCTCCCCTCACCTAGCTATCTATACTAGGAGCAATAGTCTCTGTTGTTCTTAGAGTCTTACTGGATAAGTTCTGTTGTTTTGATGTTGGATGTTGATGATTTTCTATTTTCTATATTTTGGTACTGGCTGATGTTGTTGTTGCTGCTATTCCACTAAGAAAGAAGAGATAAAGAATCATCCTAATTCATTGATTAGAACCAACAAAACCTATTATTATCATCAACTCCCTTTTACACTGCTGCAAATATCTCAGCCAAGCCAATAAAGAACCTAACCTAAGAATCTTGGATTGGACCCATATGATTCTTTCCCTTGTTTGACGCAGCCGAAGGAAAAAGCTTTAAAATGATACCCTAAAAGTTAAATAACCAAGCAAACAAATTCAAGTGCTCAATTTTTGGCTAAAACAAAGAAAATGCTTAGAACCCAAAATCATTAAAAAGGAAATAAGGGAAAAAAAGACGTGCCTGGAAGAAAGAAAAGTTGTCGTCCTAGAAGCCCAAGGCCTGAATGTACGCAAGCAAAGGTTAAGGTGAGGCATACAAGCTTCAACAAGTAAAGGAGGAGAGAAAGACGAGCCACAACAAAGCATAAATTTCTTTTGGCTCAGGGTAGTAATAGCAGCTGCAGCAGTGCAGGTGAGAGATCTGTATCCTCCCTTCCCCCAACAGCTATAGCAGCTGCCGGTTGACAAGTCATCCAGATCAGATGGTTGACACCCTTTCTGTGGTCCCCATAGTCATGACATGACATGGCAAAACCCTATTGGACAGTTTTGCTGTAGATTCATGATCAAGATCCTTTTAAGTTCAATTTGTCACGTGACCTTGCATCTTCCAGGTGGCAAAATGCATTGGTTTACTCATTGCAGTAGCAACACTTGAGCTTTCAAGTTTCAACTATTTGTCTCCCGCCTTAAACAGTTATGATAAACACATTTGGCAATTCCATGAATGGGGGTTTCAAGTTTCACTTTTTTTGTCTCAATAAGCGGAGAAAGCGAGACAAAAAGGACTTCCAAAAGGAAATATTCGAATGAAACAAAAAAAGAAAAAGAAAAGAAGAGATCCTTTTGGTTTCACCCATACAGCAAACTTCCAACAATGCCGGCTTAGGACGGCCATTTTTGTCACCTTCTTCTTCTTCTATTTCCTTCTTTTCCTTCTTTAAACTCTTCCAAGTGTCATCTTTTCCCTTTTTATTCTCTTCTTCTTGGCCTTTTCTCTACTTTGTTTCTCATTATTAAACCATCAAGAAGGAGAAGCCTTTTTGGTTGCTGAAACAAAGAAATGGGTTGTGTTCAAGGCAAGAACCCAATGAAATCACCACCTAGGGGCTTAGAGAAGCTAAAAATGGAAAATGGGTATAAAGGAAAAGGAGCATTTGCGGCTCATAGAAGGTCGACTGGTCAGAGGTATACTGATCCAGATCGGGTTCATAAACCTGAACCGCCAAAACAGCTTAATGGATTTGGTAGTGCTGATGGTGTTGTGACCGGTAAAGAAAAAGAGAGTAGCAATGAAACTGTTGAAAGGAGAAATGTTTTGGTTGCTGGAGATGAAATGGTTGACGGATGGCCTAAATGGCTAATTGACAATATCCCTAAAGAGGTTTTGGCTGGTTTGGTTCCAAAAAGTGCCGAGTCGTATGATAAGCTTGATAAGGTAAATCTCTGAGTCTGAACTTCGATGTTACATCTAATTTCTCTGGTAACAATGGCTGGCTGACTATCAAATAACTGTAACAAGTAGAATTTGGATTTTCAGTAACTTGTTTACAATCTGAAAACGTATGTTCTTTTGTTTAATATGAAATTCCTTGGCTGACATCATTTGGTTGCAAAGAAAGTGATGGAAAGAAAAAGCAATCAATACTATCTTTGATGCTATCCTTCTCTGCTCCAACCTTGGTGAGAATGTTGAACAATCTCAACTTGACAAGGCCAAGTTGGTTGTATTAGGATCATCTGAGTTGCTCTCATTATTATTATTATTATGATCATCATTATCGTCTTTGATTCCGTGAGTAACTGATGCAACTTAAAACATTATAAACTTGTATGGTAAGAAATGCAAATGATGTAAAATTTCTTTATGTTGTTTGGTTATAGATAGGCCAGGGTACCTACAGCAATGTGTATAAAGCTCGAGATAAGGTAACTGGAAAGATAGTTGCCTTGAAGAAGGTCCGTTTTGACACATCAGAACCTGAGAGTGTGAAATTTATGGCACGAGAGATAATGATATTACAGAAGTTGGATCATCCCAATGTAGTGAAGCTTGAGGGATTGGCAACATCAAGAATGCAATACAGTCTTTATCTGGTTTTTGACTTCATGCATTCAGATCTGGCAAGAATCATGTCTCGTCCTGAGGAAAGGCTTACTGAGCCACAGGTTGGATTTCTTTGCCTCTTTACTCATTCTGGGACTTCAGGAATTGGAGACACTAGTTCAATCAGTTTCTGTCTTGAATCCTTGGTGCAGATAAAATGTTACATGCATCAGCTGCTTTCGGGTTTGCAACACTGCCACGAGAGGGGCATTTTACATCGGGATATTAAAGGATCAAATTTGCTGATTGACAAAAGCGGGATGCTAAAGATTGCTGACTTTGGGCTTGCAAATTATTTTTCTCCAAACCGGAAATGTCCTCTCACAAGCCGAGTTGTGACACTATGGTATAGAGCCCCTGAGCTGTTGTTAGGTTCAACAGATTATGGAGTTGGAATTGATCTTTGGAGTGCTGGATGCCTTTTGGGTGAGATGTTTGCAGGGAGGCCAATCATGCCAGGTAGAACAGAGGTAAGGCGTTCTAATATTCTTCACTAATCTGTATAATTCTTGGTGTTACTAGTTTCTCATATTACAATTTGTTTTGGCGCATCCAGGTTGAGCAACTTCACAAGATTTTCAAGTTGTGCGGTACTCCATCAGAGGCATATTGGAAAAAGTTGAGGCTGTCAACAACTTTCCGACCTCCACAATCATACAAACCTAGTTTAGCGGATGCTTTCAGGAACTTTCCTCAGTCTTCCTTGGGTCTTTTAAGCACCCTTCTTGCTTTAGATCCTGCATATCGTGGTTCTGCATCTTCAGCGCTTCAAAATGAAGTATGAATTGGAAACTTATTTAGTACTATTCTATTTTTCTTTTTCTTTCTCTTCCGATGAAAAGGATGGCCTTTGAATCTTTACTTATCTTTATTTTCGTATTGTATCTAACTTTGTTAGTTTCATTCCATCAGTGCATTGTGACTAACAACACTTGTCGAAATCAGTCTTCAGTATGCAGAAGTTCCTTCTTTCAATGTTGGAAAATAATGATATTACTTTTTCTGCTTCTTTTATATGGTAGAATTGCCAATTCAAAAAATTTATAGACCTAATGATTTATCAATGGTTAATCAGTGTTGATGATTAAGTTCAACAAAAGTTTGATGTGTTAAAGGAGCCAATGACTCATGCACTCACTCTCTGTTTTAGCCTTAAGAAACACATATGAATTGACTTTGCATTCGCCAAATAAACTTTTCCTTTTCTTCCCCTTTGACTGTTTCTTTCTCTTAAACTAGTTGTCTGGCATTTACCCTTTTATTATGTTGTCTAATTAATTCTGCCATATTAATTTATGATTAGTTCCATTTTGTCAGTTGGGAATTCTATACTCGTATATGTAATGACCATATAAGGTCCTACTCTTTAGTATGATTATGCCGCTGTTCTTGAGCTCTTGTTGCAATTATCAGATTACATGCGAACCTTATTCTTAACCTTGAGCTAAGAAATACTTTGTATTTGCAGTTTTTTCTCGCAAGTCCACTAGCGTGCGACCTTTCTGGTCTTCCTGTTGTTTATAACGAGGATGATGAAGCCAATGAACAGAGAAAGTAAGTTTCTTCTTCACAGATTGATTAGGAATCTTTTTGTACCAATCATGTTCAGATGTTTCTGCCTTCCTAGAGAAAAATTGGCAATTAATGTGGGGAGTTGCAATCAGAAGGGTGAATATGTTTTTGCATCATTTTGCTCATGATTTGATGCTACATCATCATTGGCTTGAATTTAAGAGCACTGTCAAGGTGCATGACTTGGTAGTAGACAAGTAAGAAGATTTTGCATATCTAGGATTCCGAAAGAACTAGATTAAAAGTCTAAGATACAGTTTTTGCATGAAAAGATAAGTTAAGAATTTCAAAATAAGGATATTTCTATCTGCATAATCATGTTAGCGTATTAGAAATATACTGCCTGCATGCAAATCTGCCCCAAGATTTCTTGCTTGTCACAATGAAATCTCACAATGAAATCCAGATCCTACGATTAGTAAGTCTGACGGTACACAAGAAACTTTGCACAAACACTCTACATTCAACCTTGACATGTATTACCAAGTACTTACAGTTAAATACAATGATGAATATGAAATTTCAAGTTTTTGGTCATAATTTATATAGTATTGTCACTTCCTAAGACGCGTGGAAAATGCCTTTTCCATTTGGTCATAGCAATAAGTAAAATTTGTGGTATTCAATTCAATCTTAATGCAAGTGTGGTTACATTTTGTTGTTCCACGAAGGCACAGCTTGCCATGCAGTACCTAATCACTTTTCTCATTTTTATAGGCATAGAAATCCAAAAATAAGACAACGGTCTCGAGCGCTTCGTGAACAGAGGAAACAGGATGAGGTGGCTGAAGAAAACGAAGATGACAACATTCGTAGGGAGGTAAGGAATTTGGAACAAAGAGATGCACCAATGACTCGTTGCTGATGTTGTAATCAGACATCTGTCAAATCTATTCTAGTTTTCTATTATGTTTAAGCAAGTAGATGAACAAATTAAACAGAGTTAAGTTCCTGCTTTTAATGTTTGTAGTAGTTCTTGTCCCATAACAATAGTACATCAACTTTTGATTGTTTCAGGACAGTAAGACTCCTGAGCCAAATGTGCAAGTTCAAGAGGGTGGGAGTAGTACCACCAGCACCTCATCAGGTTCAAAGCAGACCCAGGTGGAGAGTCCTTCCCTATTGCTCTCTCCATTTGCTGCTTCTGGCCAAAAGACATCTCCAAACACCAATGTTTATTCTAATGGTAGTAAGAACATCAGAAACCGTCCCCCTTTACCCAAATCACAAACACGAGCCAAAAACTATCAGAAGAACAATGATAACACGTACAGAATAAGTCAAGTTAGTAGGTCTGCATCCACAAGGGAATTCAGTACTTTGAATCAAGGGAAGCAATTACCATATGCTATTGATGATTAGGCCATGCAAAATGACCAGGTGCTGCTGAGATTTTGCCTTTTTTTCTTTTATTTTCTTGAAGTACTGTCTTCTAAAGGTTTTTCACTGATATATTCTTTCTCCCTAAACTTATCTTCGAGCAATAAAACATAACCATTGATGCAGATTTTTTGTCGTACTCAGATTAGTAATTAATAAGTTCCGTACATATCGGGATTGACTAACTAGCCTGCTTTCCAACGTAAAAGTTGGAATTTTAATGTTACATAAATAATAATTTTAATATATTTATGATAATATGATTTTCATCAAAATATATAAGGTTATTTGATACGAAATTGCTGATTGAATTTGAGGAAAAAAATATTATAATAAATTGACATAAACCCTAATGATAGAGGATGTATTTTTTTATATAGTTTTATGTGTGCAGCCTAAGTATCAATTTATGTAGGACGACCATGTCCATTAACTAACCAAATAAATTTATAGGATATAATTTTCTGTTAAAGGAAGTAAAACCAATTACCTTAAATTGGTTAACAATTACTTTAAATGGGTACACTTATTTTTAACTTTAATGGAATCTATAAAATAGGTTAAAATTTTGCATTAATGTAATAAAGCATAAATTCACGAAACAAAATATAATATTAATCATTATTGCCTGAATTGTAATATGAGTTATGATGGTTGCTTATAGTTTAATTCAGAAGCTTACTTTTATTATAGTATTATAAGTCAATATAATACGTCCTTAAGTAATATATGTATAACATTATTGTTATAACGATACCTTATAAAGACATTTCTATTTTAAATAATTTTGAGTAAATTATGCTAAACAAAAAATACATTAAACACAATAATTGAGCTTAGAGTATCACATTGTCATAAAGTATTGTCTATAAATACAACCAAGACACATTCTATATATATGTTCTTTAAATATCTTTGGTTGTGAGCCTTTAGTTAGTGGATCTACAATTATAAAATCAATTCAAAATGTGTTTTATAACTGTTCATTCTCAATGGAAAAATATTTAATTTCATGTTTGAGTAATTGCCATTCTTAGAAAAAAAAATGTTGCAAAATTATCACAATAACTTTTCAATGGCTTGGTAATGATGTTGATTACCCCAAAATGCATGAAAAGTGGCCTCAAAATATGCCACAAATTTTCCTTCTATTGTAGTTGATGTAATGGTTGACTCTTTAACATTTTTTTCATAATATGACTCCTTTAGCAAGTAAAAACAAAAAGCCGAAAGTGGATATTCAACTATCAAAACTTCTAGTAGAATGTGTGTATGAAAATTTAATCACTTCCAACAATTTAGATATCCTATAATGATATTATAATTCTTTATTCCACGATAGAAGCATAAGAATTTGGTTTCATTCTTTTTCATTCTACATTATTCTTTAAATATTGCTTAAGAATAAATTTGTCCCCTTTTGCAATAAGAATAAATTTTATTAAACAAATATGCATATTAAATCTCTTTAGAATTTTTTCGATACAGATTTTCTAAGAAAATCCTAAAAATGGTTGTGATCAATTGCAAAATATTTCAATTCCCATCACATAGGATGCCTTTTTCTGTATAATTCATTTCAAAGTTATTCATCGTTTACAACAAATAAAGTATCATTAACTTAAAAGAACTAAGAAATTGAACTTGTTCCTTTTGATCTATTGATATACATTAATCGATGACGTTTTCTTGAAAATCAAAAACTTTATGATATCATTGAACTTAATGTACAATTGCCTTGAAGTTTGTTGAAGTCCATATATTAACTTTTTAAATTTACACATAATATGACATTTTAATTCAATTAAGAAACCTTCATGTTGACCCATATAAAATTTTTCCACAATATCTTAATTTTAAAAAGTTGTTTTCACATGAATTTAGTTTAACTCTAAATCACAATGAGCCACTAACGCCATAATACTTCTTCAAGAGTACTATAGACTAGTGAGAAATTCTCTTTATAATCAATACAATCATTTTGAGTATAACCTTTATTAACAAGTCTAGCTTTATGTCGTTTGATATTGTTATTTGAATTGTGTTTAGTTTTAAAAATCTGCTTGCATATAACGCACGTTGAACATTTTGACAGTTTGATGAGATCCTATACTTTGTTTTGTTATATAGATTTTACCTCATCTTTCATGGCATCGAACCATTTGGCTTGTGAAAATGCAATTGGATTATTATTGTGTAACAACCCTAAAACCCCATTGCTAATAAGAAGTGTTAATTTGAGAATATATGAGTAGGTTTTTTAGAGTAAATAAAATGTGATTTATCAGTGCTAGTAGAGAAAGTAGTTGGATATCAGAGGGATTTGAAGAGACTAATATATTGAGAAATATTTATCTGAGGTATAGACTAAATTATAAGGATTTAAAAGGTATTGGGGTCAAAGTGTGAAATTTAAAGCATAAACGGATTAAATTGAATTTGAGAGAAAGAGTGGAAGAATAAAGAGTGTAAGTTTTACCAAAACCGGACAATGACTCAATGGAATAATTTTAAAAATTTTTAGAGGCAAAAGGGTCATTGTTGGGAATGGATAATTATGGAATTTGTAAACAAGATCCAATGGATGTTAATTATGATGTTGAGATTTTTATTAATATTTTAATTATTTTATAATAGATCATAATTATTTTTTATATAATATTAGGAGTAGGGGATGGGGGTAACATGTTTTGAATTCATTCCAAACAAATATTTGACAAGAGCTTTAATCACAGCTCCATTCAAGTCAAGACTAGATAATTATTTTGGAAAGATGGAAAAATACCTCTATACTTTTCCATTTGCTTCCAACGTGCAAGAGAAGGAAGAAGAGAGAAACTTTAGTTTTTTTTATAAATTGGTCATTTTTCATTAAATCCCATCATTCCACCTCAAAATCTTGAGAATTTTCATAGCCACCTAAGAGGAAAAGTAAGCTAAAGACCCTAGAGAGCTTGTTTATCATTTTAGAATCAAGAAATTTAGAGTTGGAAGTGAAGAAAGTTAAAAGGAAAGTGAAGAAGTTAAAGAGATAAGATAAGAATGGTTAAAGAGATAAGATAAGAATCTAAGTGTTTTCTCATGGGTTTTATGCTTAATTGAAGTAGAAATATGAGAAAGTGATTCTTAGTAGAAATATGAGAAAGTGATTCTTAGTATGGATTTTAATTATTTTCTTGATGTGTTCTTGAAGAGAAAAGAGAAGTAATGAAAATATTATAAATAAAGGAATAAAAATGACAAAAGTGAGAAAGGAAGAGAAGTGAAGCAAAATAAGTAAGATTTAGCTAAGAGAGGTAAGTACTTATGAGAACTCTGTTTAGCCAAGAGAGGTAAGTATTCAAAAATGTTATGTGTAGAGAATATGAATTTAAAAATATATATATATTAGTATGAAAGAATCCATAAGAGATAATATTTAGAATTTATAAGAATTTAAGTAAAAAAGAGAATTATTATGTGACATGAGAAGTGTAACTGTAAATAATTAAGTATACATAAAATGTTTGAAAAAGGGACTAAAGTGATTAAGTAAAAGTATAGTGTGTAACACTCTAAACTCGCCCTAGATGTTATAGTCGGATTGTGAATGTTACATCGTACGTGAGAACAATGTTGCTTAATTTTGGTGAAAAACTCATTTTTAACTTAAAGGAAAGCATAATTGAATAACACATTGAAAACATAACTACTTCGAAAAACATGTGAGTACTTTGATGAAGACTGCGTTTTATTAGCTTTATTAAAACAGATCCTATTTACTCTAATCGTTTGTGTCATAAAAACATTGTATCAGATTTCAAATAAAAACTTGGCAGCAGAAAGTCATTTTTAAATTGTGTCTTATAAACCATAGTGTATTCCTAGTTACGACATCTTGTATGATATTCCGATTATGAATAGCATGTTTGTAAAAATAAAACCAAAACTAGCAATAATGTCCCCAAAAAAAATTAAAAGTCCAAAAAGTCCATAAAATTAGTCCAAAACATACTAAACCAATAATGTGCAAACCGAGTTCCAGAGTCGTCGTCTAATCCTAAGCCTGAGGATCACCTGAAACGAAACAAAACAAACGAGTGAGCTTGATGCCCAGTGTGTGGCTTGGCCCACATATAGCATTTACTTCTAGAGTTTGCATATACAAATAATCAGATCAAAATTATCATATCATATAACATATTAGAGCCATGTCATATAACATATCAAAGCATATCCTACCCCTATTTGCTACACACCAATTCCGTCCAACAAATCACACCAATTAGGACTACAAGTGTGACAGCCCAAAATTGACCCTAGTCGGGAAGTGGTTTCGGGACCGCTAAACCGAGTCACCGAAAGGTTTGAATGTGATGTTTATTATCTAGAATATGTAATCATGAATGTGTGAAAATTTCAAGCTTCGATTTAGTCGATTGCATGTGAATTTAGTCAATAGGACTTATATGAGAAAATTTTTAAAATGTGATAGGTCAATGCATGAGGACCTATTAGTGCATGTGGAAGAAAAAGGGGACTTGCATGTTAAATTCCCCCTCCCTAATATGTAGTGGCCGGCCATGCTATGGGTGGAAACATGTCTCCAACATGTTATGCTAGTGATGCATGTTAAGAAAAATAAAATAATAAGCATGGTGATTAAATAATGAAAGGAAGGGTGATGGAAAAAAAAATAACATGGTCTCACCCCCTTGTTGCCGTGAATTGAAGAAAGAAAAAAAAAAGAGTTCATTCTTGAACATCCTTGGCCGAATAGAGGAAAGAAAGGAAGGGGAAAAAGGCTTGAGAAAATCGGCTATGGTGGTTTGCTAGACTAAGGTATGTTTGATATTATTCTTTGAGATTCATGTATATTTTAAGTTGTAAGTGAAAATCTACCTAGCCATGGTTCAAATTTTGTTAATTGATGGAGATGATATTCGGCCATGAATGTTACATTCTTGGTTGGTATTTTGACGTCTTTGGTGATGAGGTATGAAGATGGTTGATTTTGAGTGTTTAATAAAAAGGATGCATGAATTATTGTTAAATAATGGTCGAATGTAGCATGATTAAAGAGGTGAATAAATTGAAGTTAAGGAGGTTGTCAATGAAAAATATGAGTTGGATGAGGCTTGAAGAATAAAAAAATCTAGGTGATTAGAGGTCAAGGACATTCGGCCATGGATGGTTGAATTTCTTTGATGTCGTTTTGATGCTTTAGGGTATTGAGGGTTGATTATAGATGAGGTGAGTTTCTTGATTTAAAATTTGATGGATGTTAAGCTAGTTAGGCAACCAAAGGTTCGATATTTTTGTTATGTGGTTATATGTGCATTTCGGCCATGGTTTTTGTTTGAATTTGAGATTTGCAATGTGATTTTCCTAAATTGTCTATGAATTTGGTTGTTGATTTCATGGTAATGGTATATTGAATCCATGAGAATTTAGTAAGGTTGCATTCGGCAACTTGCTTGAAATTAAAAATTGATGTCTAAGCTTAGGTGATTTCGATGATGATATATGTGTATATACATAAGTACATTTAGTTGATTCGGCTTTGGTAGTTGCATGAGATTATTAGCCGAATATACTAACATACATATACATGTGAGATTGGATTGTAAATATTTAGCAAGGTGGTTAAACTAGTTAAATTATTGATTTAGCTCAAGGAGCTAAAGGAGGTGAATCGAGCAAAGGCAAAGAAAAGGTTATCGAGTAGCCGAGTTGGAACCGTCTTACCCAACACGAGGTAAGTCATTAAGCATGTAGTTGGTATTATTTCAAATGGTCATAATGTGTATGTATTGATGCTGATTGGAATGAATAAATATACATATATATATATGCATGTACGTATGTGATGATGAAATTGTGGAATGAAAGAAAAGAGGTAAGATGTACCGAGTTGTTGATCTCGGCACTAAACGTGCGGGATAACCATTTATGACCATGAGATTGGCGCTAAGTGCGCGGGATTAATTGTACAGCACTAAGTGTGCGATTCGACTATGTTGCACTAAGTGTGCGAAATGAATATGATGCACTAAGTGTGCGAATTGACCATGCGGCACTAAGTGTGCGAGTCTGACTATGTAGCACTAAGTGTGCGATTTGATTACGTGGCACTAAGTGTGCGAGTTGCTTATATAGCACTGAGTGTGTGGGCTCAATATACATTCGTGAATCATTATGGACACTATGTGTGCGACACTATTGAGTCGATCGCGGACAGCGGATCGGGTAAGTGTCTTGAGTACATGGCTAATATGTGCTATGCTTATACTTGGTGTTGAGCTCGGTAAGTTGAACCTATGTGACAACTATACTTGAAGTCATGTACATAAAAATTTATCGTAGGATGGGTGAAAGGCCGTTTTGTTGTTTGATTGTAACGAAAATAAATTGATTTATGAAAATGCTTCAATGTCCTATTGATGAGTATATGGATTGTGAATGCATGAATTGATATGAAATTGAATCGATAGATTGGAGGAACTATGGCATGGTTCGGTATGGATGGAGTAAATTGTCTCATTCCATTTTGTTCCTCTTGTGATAATGTTATTGATGAATAGTAGTGCATTGCTTATGACTTACTGAGTTATAAACTCACCCGGTGTTTCCTTGTCACCCATTATAGGTTGCTTGGACTCATCTATTTCTGTGGGGTCGGGCCGTCATCGAAGTCATCACACCGGATAGCAAGTTTTGGTACTTTCTTCTTAGTTGGCTTAGAAGAACATTTTGGCATGTATAAGCTATTACGTTGTGTTTGAACTTTGGCATGTAAACTTTAAGCCATGCGAAAATGGCACGAATGTTCGATTGAGTTGGATCAAGGGTAGGCATGAAATGAACCTAGTTACTTTCGTAACAGATGCTGGCAGCAGCAGTGTCATGAGATTGAAAAATCACTAAAAATAGTAGGAGTGGGATTAATTGATGAATAAATTATGTAAGCGAAGCTCGATGAGTCTGTTTTCATGAGGAAGTAACGAAAAGATCATATGGGCAGTATATTAAGAGATAATCAGATTTTTGTGGGACAGGGCCAGAACGGTTTCTGGATTCCCTGCTCCGACTTTGGAAATTCATTACAAATTAACCAGAGATAATTAGGGGTCGTACCATATATGTACAGATTCCTCTCTGAGTCTAGTTTCATAGAAACAAACGGCATCAGTATTGAAGCCCCGTGCAGGGAGATATTCAAGTCGTAATGGGAAAAGGTCAGTGTAGTCGACCCCTGCAACTTGGGAGATTTTGACTAATAAACTGTACTAATTGGCCCAACCAAAAATTCTAGAAAAAAATACATAGATGGGCACATGAGTCTAGTTTCTGGGAAAAATTACGAAACTGATTTTCGAGTTACGAAACTCAAGATATGATTTTTAAAACGACTAGTACACAGATTGGGCAGTGTCTGGAAAATAAATTTTATAAGGGGTTAAAGTCAGTTAACACCTCGTGTTCGACTCCGGTGTCGGTTTCGGGTTCGGGGTGTTACATTTTATTGGTATCAGAGCTATGGTTTAGTCGGTTCTAGGACTACCATAGCGCGTATGAGTCTAGCTATACATGCCGAATGTTAATGTTTAAATGTGTGATGACTTCCGACGGTTGAAATGTTTTTGTTTTGATTAGTAAATGGACCCCGGTGAAGAAAGAACCCTAGCGGATGACGTTGAGGGCATAGCGGCTGCTCCTGCACAAGGGACGCCGCTTGTTGAACCTCAGTCATCTGCGAATAATCAAGGTGAGGGGGCTAAACAAGCCTTCTTTACCATGATGAATGAGTGGGTCGCGCAATATGCCCGAACCAACCCGGCTGTCCAACAATTCCCGAATTTGAATAATCCACCCCAAGAGCCTGTAATGCCATCAGTCGCTGATCCTGTGAGGCTGAGTAAGCCACCTGTAGACTTGATTAGGAAGCGTGGGGCCGAGGAGTTCAAGGCCATAGTAACTGATGATGCCGAAAGGGCCGAGTTCTGGCTAGATAACACCATTCGGGTGTTCGATGAATTGTCATGCACACCCGACGAATGTCTAAAATGTGCTGTATCTTTGTTGCGAGACTCAGCCTACTATTGGTGGAGGACCTTGATTTCCATAGTCCCGAACGAGCTAGTAACTTGGGACTTCTTTCAAATGGAATTCCGGAAGAAATTTATTAGCCAACGGTTCATTGATCAGAAGCGTAAGGAGTTCTTGGAACTCAAGCAAGGCCGTATGACTGTATCTGAATACGAACATGAATTCGTAAGACTTAGTAGGTATGCCCGGGAGTGTGTAGCTGATGAGGTTGCTATGTGCAAAAGATTCGAGGAAGGATTGAATGAAGATTTAAAGCTACTAATGGGTATTTTGGAAATAAAGGAATTCGTAACACTAGTCGAACGAGCCTGCAAGGCGGAGGAACTTGGAAAGGAGAAGAGGAAGGCTGAATTTGAAGCTAGAGATTATCGTAAAAGATCGACGGGTAAAGCTCCGTTCTCAGCTGTAAAGAAGTTCAGGGAGGACATTAATAAGTCGAGGGCGACTGCGGGAATTTCCATCAGGGCAAGACCATCGATGGGCTCCCGAGCTACTTCGGTAGCCAGTGTGGGCAATAATCGTCACGAGAAACCTGAATGTCCCCAATGTGGAAGACGACACCTAGGTGAATGTTGGGGCAAGTCTACTAGCAGGGCCTGTTACGGGTGCGGTTCGAAGGACCATCTCATTAGAGATTGCACGGAGCTGGATGAGAAGAATAAGATTCAAGGTGCAAGACCTAGTGGAGTGACGTCTAGAGGTAGACCACCGAGAATTTTTGGAGGCAGGGGTGGTAGTCAGAGGGGGGCTTCTGATACGGCCGATCGCGCCGAGAACCGTGCTCCTGCTAGAGCATATGCCATTCGCGCACGAGAGGAGGCATCCTCCCCCGACGTCATCACTGGTACCTTCACTCTCTTTGATACTAATGTGATTGCATTGATTGACCCTGGTTCTACTCATTCATATGTATGCGAAACCTTAGCAACCAGTAAGACTCTACCTGTTGAGTCTACTGAGCTCGTAATTCGAGTATCAAACCCTTTGGGCCAATGCGTACTTGTTGATAAAGTGTGCAAGAGATGCCCTCTAATAATCCGAGAATCCTGTTTTCCGGCCGATTTGATGCTTTTGCCATTCGACGAGTTTGATGTTATTCTTGGTTTGGATTGGTTAACCGCGCATGATGCGGTTGTGAATTGCAAAAGCAAGACTATCGATTAGAGGTGCGCAAATAACGAAATAATCCGAGTTGAGTCCGCGGACTTAAGGGGGTTGCCAGCTGTAATATCAGCAATGTTGGCCCAGAAATATGTAAGGAAAGGGTGCAAAACGTACCTCGCGTATGTACTTGATGACAAGGAGTTAGAAAAGAAACCCGAATCGGTGCCGGTGGTCTGTGAATACCCGGATGTTTTTCCTGAAGAGTTACCGGGTTTGCCACCTGTTCGGGAGGTAGAGTTTGGTATTGAGCTTGTACCTGGAACTACGCCTATTTCGATCGCTCCGTATCGTATGGCACTAACCGAGTTAAAAGAGTTGAAAGCTCAGTTGCAAGAATTGACGGATAGAGGTTTCGCTCGACCGAGTTTCTCACCTTGGGGTGCACCAGTATTGTTCGTGAAAAAGAAGGACGGAACCATGAGGTTGTGCATTGATTATCGTCAACTGAATAAAGTGACGATAAAGAATAAGTATCCGTTGCCGCGTATTGATGATCTGTTCGATCAATTAAAGGGGGCATCGGTGTTTTCAAAGATAGATTTGAGATCGGGTTATTATCAGTTGCGGATTCGAGATTCGGACGTACCCAAAACTGCTTTCAGAACGAGGTACGGTCACTACGAGTTCTTAGTGATGCCGTTTGGGCTCACTAATGCCCCTGCGGTGTTTATGGATTTGATGAATCGGATTTTTAGACCGTATTTGGATCGGTTCGTAGTTGTGTTTATTGATGACATCTTGGTCTATTCAAGAGATGAGGCCGAACATGCTGAGCATCTGAGGCTAGTGTTGCAAATTTTGCGGGATAAGCAGTTATATGCTAAGTTCAGTAAGTGTGAGTTCTGGCTAAGAGAGGTTAGCTTCTTGGGTCATGTGGTATCTGCATCGGGTATTCGGGTTGACCCGAGCAAAATTTCAGCCATACTTAACTGGAAGCCTACGAGAAATGTTACCGAAGTCTGGAGCTTTCTAGGGCTCGCCGGTTATTACCGACGATTTGTCAAAGGTTTCTCGATGATAGCCACACCAATGACGAAGTTACTTCAAAAGGATGTTAAGTTCGAATGGACGGAGGAATGTCAGAAAAGCTTCGATCAACTGAAAACTCACTTGACTGAAGCTCCAATTTTGGTGCAACCCGAATCGGGTAAAGAGTTTGTCATTTATAGTGATGATCCCTACTTGGGTTGGGTTGCGTATTGATGTAAGAAGGTCGAGTTGTGGCCTATGCGTCGAGACAATTGAAGCCACACGAGAGAAATTATCTGACCCATGATATCGAACTAGCCGCCATTGTGTTTGCATTGAAAATATGGCGACATTATTTGTTTGGTGAGAAGTGCCATGTGTTTTCGGATCACAAAAGTCTCAATATTTGATGACTCAACGAGACTTGAATCTGCGACAAAGACGTTGGCTTGAGTTGTTGAAAGATTACGAGCTTGTCATTGATTACCACCCGGGAAAGGCTAATGTGGTTGCGGACGCCTTAAGCCGGAAATCACTGTTTGCTTTGCGAGCGATGAATGTACACTTGTCTGTTCTACCTGACAATGTGTTAGTAGCTGAATTAAAAGCCAAACCATTATTGACTCATCAAATTCGTGAAGCTCAGAAAGTTGATGATGAATTGGTTGCAAAACGAGCTGAGTGTGTTCCGAACAAGGAATCGGAGTTTCAGATTGATGATGATGGTTGTTTGAGGTTTAGAAGCCGTTTGTGTGTTCCAAGGAATTCGGAACTCATTCCGATGATTTTGAACGAAGCCCATTGTAGCCGAATGTCAATTCACCCGGGGAGCACGAAAATGTACAACGACTTGAAACGTCGGTTTTGGTGGCATGGTATGAAACGAGACATCTCCGACTTTGTTTCGAGATGTTTAATATGTCAACAAGTGAAAGCGGAACATCAAGTGCCTTCAGGGTTACTTTAGCCGATCATGATACCCGAGTGGAAATGGGATCGAGTCACAATGGACTTTGTGTCTGGACTGCCATTGTCAGCAAGTAAGAAGGATGCGATTTGGGTTGTTGTTGATAGGCTGACTAAGTCGGCTCACTTTATCCCCGTGCGTACGGATTTTTCATTGGATAAACTAGCCGAATTGTATGTTTCATAGATTGTGAGATTACATGGAGTACCTATTTCTATCGTGTCGGATAGAGATCCGAGATTCACCTCGCGATTTTGGGAGAAATTGCAAGAAGCTTTGGGTACCAAGCTGCATTTTAGCACCGCTTTTCACCCCCAAACCGATGGTCAATCCGAGCGGATAATTCAGATGCTTGAGGATATGTTGAGATGTTGCATCCTCGAGTTTAGTAGTTCATGGGAACAGTATTTACCTTTGATTGAATTCGCTTACAATAATAGTTTTCAATCAAGTATTAAGATGGCACCTTACGAGGCTTTGTACGGGCGTAAATGCCGCACACCATTGTTTTGGACTGAGCTTGGTGAAAGTAAAATTTTCGGAGTTGATTTGATTAAAGATGCCGAACAGAAAGTAAAGGGGTTATGGCTCGAACACGGGATCGAGGAAGCTACTTGGGAAACCGAGAGCTCGATGAAAGAACGATATCCAAACCTATTTACCGGTAAGATTTTCGGGGACGAAAATTTCTTAAGTGGGGGAGAGTTGTGACAGCCCAAAATTGACCCTAGTCGGGAAGTGGTTTCGGGACCGCTAAACCGAGTCACCGAAAGGTTTGAATGTGATGTTTATTATCTAGAATATGTAATCGTGAATGTGTGAAAATTTCAAGCTTCGATTTAGTCGATTGCATGTGAATTTAGTCAATAGGACTTATATGAGAAAATTTTTAAAATGTGATAGGTCAATGCATGATGACCTATTAGTGCATGTGGAAGAAAAAGGGGACTTGCATGTCAAATTCCCCCTCCCTAATATGTAGTGGCCGGCCATGCTATGGGTGGAAACATGTCTCCAACATGTTATGCTAGTGATGCATGTTAAGAAAAATAAAATAATAAGCATGGTGATTAAATAATGAAAGGAAGGGTGATGGAAAAAAAAAATAACATGGTCTCACCCCCTTGTTGCCGTGAATTGAAGAAAGAAAAAAAAAAGAGTTCATTCTTGAACATCCTTGGCCGAATAGAGGAAAGAAAGGAAGGGGAAAAAGGCTTGAGAAAATCGGCTATGGTGGTTTGCTAGACTAAGGTATGTTTGATATTATTCTTTGAGATTCATGTATATTTTAAGTTGTAAGTGAAAATCTACCTAGCCATGGTTCAAATTTTGTTAATTGATGGAGATGATATTCGGCCATGAATGTTACATTCTTGGTTGGTATTTTGACGTCTTTGGTGATGAGGTATGAAGATGGTTGATTTTGAGTGTTTAATAAAAAGGATGCATGAATTATTGTTAAATAATGGTCGAATGTAGCATGATTAAAGAGGTGAATAAATTGAAGTTAAGGAGGTTGTCAATGAAAAATATGAGTTGGATGAGGCTTGAAGAATAAAAAAAATCTAGGTGATTAGAGGTCAAGGACATTCGGCCATGGATGGTTGAATTTCTTTGATGTCGTTTTGATGCTTTAGGGTATTGAGGGTTGATTATAGATGAGGTGAGTTTCTTGATTTAAAATTTGATGGATGTTAAGCTAGTTAGGCAACCAAAGGTTCGATATTTTTGTTATGTGGTTATATGTGCATTTCGGCCATGGTTTTTGTTTGAATTTGAGATTTGCAATGTGATTTTCCTAAATTGTCTATGAATTTGGTTGTTGATTTCATGGTAATGGTATATTGAATCCATGAGAATTTAGTAAGGTTGCATTCGGCAACTTGCTTGAAATTAAAAATTGATGTCTAAGCTTAGGTGATTTCGATGATGATATATGTGTATATACATAAGTACATTTAGTTGATTCGGCTTTGGTAGTTGCATGAGATTATTAGCCGAATATACTAACATACATATACATGTGAGATTGGATTGTAAATATTTATCAAGGTGGTTAAACTAGTTAAATTATTGATTTAGCTCAAGGAGCTAAAGGAGGTGAATCGAGCAAAGGCAAAGAAAAGGTTATCGAGTAGCCGAGTTGGAACCGTCTTACCCAACACGAGGTAAGTCATTAAGCATGTAGTTGGTATTATTTCAAATGGTCATAATGTGTATGTATTGATGCTGATTGGAATGAATAAATATACATATATATATGCATGTACGTATGTGATGATGAAATTGTGGAATGAAAGAAAAGAGGTAAGATGTACCGAGTTGTTGATCTCGGCACTAAACGTGCGGGATAACCATTTATGACCATGAGATTGGCGCTAAGTGCGCGGGATTAAATTGTACAGCACTAAGTGTGCGATTCGACTATGTTGCACTAAGTGTGCGAAATGAATATGATGCACTAAGTGTGCGAATTGACCATGCGGCACTAAGTGTGCGAGTCTGACTATGTAGCACTAAGTGTGCGATTTGATTACGTGGCACTAAGTGTGCGAGTTGCTTATATAGCACTGAGTGTGCGGGCTCAATATACATTCGTGAATCATTATGGACACTATGTGTGCGACACTATTGAGTCGATCGCGGACAGCGGATCGGGTAAGTGTCTTGAGTACATGGCTAATATGTGCTATGCTTATACTTGGTGTTGAGCTCGGTAAGTTGAACCTATGTGACAACTATACTTGAAGTCATGTACATAAAAATTTATCGTAGGATGGGTGAAAGGCCGTTTTGTTGTTTGATTGTAACGAAAATAAATTGATTTATGAAAATGCTTCAATGTCCTATTGATGAGTATATGGATTGTGAATGCATGAATTGATATGAAATTGAATCGATAGATTGGAGGAACTATGGCATGGTTCGGTATGGATGGAGTAAATTGTCTCATTCCATTTTGTTCCTCTTGTGATAATGTTATTGATGAATAGTAGTGCATTGCTTATGACTTACTGAGTTATAAACTCACCCGGTGTTTCCTTGTCACCCATTATAGGTTGCTTGGACTCATCTATTTCTGTGGGGTCGGGCCGTCATCGAAGTCATCACACCGGATAGCAAGTTTTGGTACTTTCTTCTTAGTTGGCTTAGAAGAACATTTTGGCATGTATAAGCTATTACGTTGTGTTTGAACTTTGGCATATAAACTTTAAGCCATGCGAAAATGGCACGAATGTTCGATTGAGTTGGATCAAGGGTAGGCATGAAATGAACCTAGTTACTTTCGTAACAGATGCTGGCAGCAGCAGTGTCATGAGATTGAAAAATCACTAAAAATAGTAGGAGTGGAATTAATTGATGAATAAATTATGTAAGCGAAGCTCGATGAGTCTGTTTTCATGAGGAAGTAACGAAAAGATCATATGGCAGTATATTAAGAGATAATCAGATTTTTGTGGGACAGGGCCAGAACGGTTTCTGGATTCCCTGCTCCGACTTTGGAAATTCATTACAAATTAACCAGAGATAATTAGGGGTCGTACCATATATTTACAGATTCCTCTCTGAGTCTAGTTTTCATAGAAACAAACGGCATCAGTATTGAAGCCCCGTGCAGGGAGATATTCAAGTCGTAATGGGAAAAGGTCAGTGTAGTCGACCCCTGCAACTTGGGAGATTTTGACTAATAAACTGTACTAATTGGCCCAACCAAAAATTCTAGAAAAAAATACATAGATGGGCACATGAGTCTAGTTTCTGGGAACAATTACGAAACTGATTTTTGAGTTACGAAACTCAAGATATGATTTTTAAAACGACTAGTACACAGATTGGGCAGTGTCTGGAAAATAAATTTTATAAGGGGTTAAAGTCAGTTAACACCTCGTGTTCGACTCCGGTGTCGGTTTCGGGTTCGGGGTGTTACAACAAGAGTCCATCTATCCAATCACACTGATCTGTGGCGAATATACCATTCATAAATATGAAGCTGAGATGCTTGACAAAAATTGCGGTTTAACCGCCATAATTGCAGTTAAAACTGTAGATTACACTTCTTCCATCAAAACATAACCCACCCCAATGCGTATACATAAATTGCATGGTATGCATACCCCAAACATACATATTTATAGAGCATACCATATCACATTTTATACATAATATAACTTACTTAACATGCTTTCTGAGTTTATCCATGAGCAAACATACCGAATCTTACACCTTTCAAGGCCTACAAAATGCCCACATACCCAATTTTTGAGTTCTTAATTCGACCCCTAATCGGGCCTTAAAATTGACCAAAAAGGCTCATATGGCCCAATAAGCTAGCCCGTGTGGTCCACACATCCTACCTACACAGTTTGTGTAATCACATACGGTTTGTCACACAGCCGTGTGACGTTGGACAATTTCGAACAACCCCTATTTTGCAATTTTTTTGAGTATTAGTCAAAATTTCGGGTTAGTTTCACACACCTGAGAGTAAATTTGATTGACCACACAATTGGAAACTCATGAATCCTACAATTATTCATCAAATCACACCAATTAACTATTTAAAACACATCCAAAATAACATCATTAAATCAAAATTTCAATCCTTAAGACAAAGTTCAAACACTTACTTCTTTGAAAGAGCGTCAAATGTTGTATCTACTCTGTTGGAGGGTTTTGATTTTCACCCCTTTCGCCTAACAAGAAAACCAATAGAATATTTATCATACTATTTTACGAGAATTAAACTCACAATTTCACCCTTGCACAACGAACGAATTAACATCAAAATCACAACAAAATAACTTAAAGAACTTACACTATCTTTGAATGTAATCACAACAAAAGTCCCGCAAAAAGGAGTAACGGTAGCAACAAGATTCAACGCAAAAGAAAAAGGAAGAACTTAAGAGAGAAAAGAAAGAAAGAAGAGACGAAAAAACAATAAAAAGGAAAAGTAGAAAAGACAAAAACAACGGGAGAAGAGTGGGGGCTTGGACGATTTGTTGGGAGAAAAATTAGGGAAATTGAAATTTAATCCAAAAGTAAAAATAAAATATTCTGATATCATCCCAACCTACCAGATTATTTAAAATTACTAACCTATGCCTAAGAAACAAAAATAATTCCCAATTTGTACACATAGATATTTGAACACAAAATCAAAAGGTATAGTAACACTTTACCACTAAACTAGCAATCTCATTTTATTATAAATTGTGTGGAAATAAAACTTAAGTCAAAAGACTAGGGATGAGAACTAAGGTAAAAAGTAACAAAATTTCAAGAGAATGACTTGAACCCCATACCTCACACACACAACCATAACACTTAACCACCAAACCAAATTAAATTATTTAACATAATTTAACATTCCATACTTAAGAAATTTAGGGCGTGACATAGTGAGTCAAGCCTAGTACAAGCAACTTTGATTAAGTCTTTTATCAATTTTTTCTTTTCTCGAGGCTCAAAATTAGTTATTCTAAGGCTCAAGTTTTCTTTTTGCCTAATACTGATCATACACTTGCTAACAACATTATGAATATGATGGGTTTCCAAGAGGCTTCAGATTTGGGTATCCTACTTTTTCATCGACCTGTCTCTTCCTCTACTTTTTAATACATGGTGCAAGATAAGTTAAATGGTTGGGATCCGAAGCTTATTTTGATGGTAGGACAAGTCACGTTGGCTAAATTAATCATTCTTGCTATCCCCAATAATTGTATACGAATCTCTATTACAAAAGTTCTTGTCCCAATTACGCCTTACATCCTTTCATTTTTTAGTAAATTAAAATTTAATAGAGATTGTACTTTTACAATTAAGTCCCTACACTATAATTGGTGATTTTTTTATTAAATTTCTTGGCCATCCTTTAATATATTTTCAGTTAAGCATATAAATTCTTTTATTCATAATTTCACTAACTTGAATTATGAAATTGAGTTTCGAAATCACATTTCTTAACACTGTCTAAAATTGAGTTGTTACAAGAAGAGTCCAAATATATTCATGGACTCAAAAGCTCAATTCATGATGAAAATGCCATGTGGAAGATGTTAATGGGATTAGGTGTTACACTTCAAAGAGCCCAATTAGGCCTAAACACCTAGCCCATGTTATAATCAGTTGACTTGCGATGATTTTTTTAAGGGATCTGGGCATTTCTGGGTCAATACGTCTCATATCGATTGGATAGTTATCTCTTAACTTCAAAATGCACTTTTGTTCACTCGATTTCGAGTCTAGGAGCTCAAGTTATGGTCGTTTTAGTGAATACTAGACAAGCAAAATTTCTGGACGGGATTGTTATGAGAAATTATGAGCTTCGGGCTTTAAGTCAAGTTTAATTCATATTGAGTGCTATTTTAAGGCTTAATTTTGATTATATATGATCCCAATATTTGTATCTATTAGGTTTTATATTTTTATTATTTGTTTATTTAGAATTTTAGGATACTTTTAAATATTTTAAGTTGTTCAGGAGTTTTACTCTTAGTCAACAAGAAATTTTAGTTCCATTAGAACTATGTCTTGTTTAGATTAATAGAGTTTCATTCTATTAATACAAATCTTCAGTGAGGAAAATCTCGAATACACGAACGGAACTCGAACATAAGAAGAAATAGGACAAAGCTCCAAGGCGTGTATCAAGCCACTATCTTTATGGTTATATTCGCCCCCACATATCTTCGGTATGCAAATGAGTTCCAAGCAAATTAACCTCGAGGATACAATGAAGCCAATGAATATTTGCATTTTGTTCTAACGATAATAGCCCACTACACACTGAGTAATGTATGACAAGAAACTCAATTTCTATAAAGGATTTCCACAGTAATACTTTATAGAATAATCTAATAATGTTAGAAAATGAAGGAAGGAAAGAAAAAATATTAGAATTTGTTGGTATGATTTCCAAATGAAATCTCATTCCTATTTATAGGAATTTTCTTGTCTCTTCATAGAGACATCTTTCATCAATAGGTGTTTTTCTGAATAATAATGTCTTTAAAATAAACACATAATTATTCATTTAATTATAGCTATTCAAATATAATTATTTAAATAGTTATAATTCTTTTTCAAAAAATCAAACAACATAATCTTTTGATTAATTACACCCATTCATTTATAGTTATTAGAACGTAATAAATATTTGAAAATGTTTCAACACATTCAACTTAGAAGTTTTATTTTGATATAATTAGCTAGCCTATATAAAGGTCTCTTCATTATTCATTAAAGACATCATTCATTATTTTGATTTATACAACTCTTTGAGTTTTTATCTTTGCAAGATATCTGTCTTGTGTATTTTAGTAGTTTTCTTCTTGAAACTGTGGGAAGCACTCTTCACATTCTAATTTACTAGAGTTCAGCCTTAGCGGGTTGGTTAGAGTCATTCTCGAGCTTGTCGGGAAATCTTCCTCGAAGAGTTTAATCAAACATTTATCATTCTATTCATATCCATCAATTTATTCGGTCCATCTTCCACCTTTTAATTTATGTTTTCTTTATTTATCTTGTTTCTTAGTTTTGTTTTAATCATTATACTTGTTGTTTTTGTGTTCTTAGGTATCAATAAAGCTTCTTTCAAAGTCATTTTTTTTTCCTAAGAGGCTTCCAGACATTCAATCATTCTTTCCGTCTCAAATTGACTCTATTCTTTCCTTTTTTTTTTCACTTTTCTTAGTCTTTTCTTTGCTTCAACTATTGATCTTAAATCTCACTTTTTATTTGTTATTTTCAAACTTAGAACATCATTGCTTATTGTTAAAATCATAGGACTCGGTCCAGAGCTTCCCGAATTGAATCAAGCCTTCTTTTCCAAACCAACTTCGAATCATGGACTTTTAAGATTGTATAGATATTGCGCTCTTATTAATTTAATTATCTTTGTGAAATAAAATTATTTAAAATTAATACTGATAAGGCTCTAGAATAACGTATTTTTATGTATTAATTATGTGTTTATTCTGGGCTTGATCCTACTAATTTGAGCTATTTATGTCTTTTTATCTTTTAGGGGCTGATTTGGAGGCAAAAGCAAAATTAAGGGACAAAAGTGCGAATTTGGAGACACAATGGGCTGATATGCGACACAGGAAAAAGATTGTGCCACAAGTACGAGCATGGAAGACACAAGGACTAAAAATGCAAAAAGAAGAGATTTTATTTTATAAGACTCCATTTTATTTATATTAGGATAATTAATATTAAGATAATTATTAGGATTATTCAATTTTAGGATTTTATTTTAATTATCTTTAATTAAATGTATTTATCTTTTTAGAATTTAAGTTAAACTAGACTATCTCCCTAGCACTATAAATAAGGGGTGAAGTGACTCTATTTGGGGTGTTCATCTTTTTCTGTAAACACTCTCCCCCTGAAAGTCTAGGCTTTTGTTTCTTCATATTTTCTTTCAATAAAATTCCCTTTTCCATTTTTATATTTATTTCTTTTTCCACCATTATCATGAGCCACTAAAACCTATCTAGCCGAAAGTTGTCAATATTCCCCAAAAAGGGTTCTTGAGGCCTAGAATCCATACTTAGCCTTCTCGCCAAGTATTCATCATTTCTCCGCACTACGGGTTGACGCTTTCGTCCATGGCCCTTAAGAAGTAAGCTTTTTAGCATATACAAAGGCGGCCGCTTTGTATGTTTTGGAAGGATTGCATAGTCGGTTTGTTAACTTACTGCGTCAGAGGTTGGCGAGCCAAAAAGACGAAATGGCGTAGGATTTGCCATTGAGAAGCGTTGATCTAGCATAGATTACTGGCTAGAGTCAGGTTCCCTAAAATTCGTAAGTCTAATATTTGGAGCTGGCGGTCGTAGGCGTCCTCTTCCACTATAACTGGCTTACTTGAGTTGAGAAGGGTCATTTAAAAGCCGAGGATCGAACCCAAGGCGAAATGAGACAACTAGAGGCTGGAATCTACCAATAGGAATTTCTTTTCCTTCAACTCTCTTTATTATTTTTATTATTTTCGTAATCATAATTTCAATCAACTTTAGATTCTGTTTTTTATTTTTTCCAAATCAAATCTTTAATTCTGTTATTTTTTTTATTTTTTTCTGTCATGCAGGTTTTCTTGGGCACGATTCTGCCTAGGATTTCGAGAAACAAGCATTCGTATAATTCGATCCCTGAGGATTGACCCTACTTCCCCTTTACTGTTCTTTTTCATTATTTTACAGGGAATAGGATATTTTTGGTGCTCTCAACGACCGCATCAAATTTTGGAGCCGTTGCTAGGGATCGGTAACGTACTAATCTTTTTTTTGTTTCTTATGACCAGATCTGCTCCAGGAACTCTTGCGTTTGATTTGGAGGTTGAAAAGACTGCAAGAGCTAATCGCAAGGAAACAAAGCTAAAGAAAAAGCAGTCAGCGTGGTTGGGACTCAAAGTAATCCACAGCCAGGAATCAGAATCAATGACGAAGCAGAGTGTAGAGTTAACGAAAACCCTACTCAAACTTTTGAAAGAGAAAAATTAGAATCTGATTCCCCAGAAGAAATGTTTAACGTTAGAGTTGACGTAAACCCTATTTTAGCATCTCAACCTATGGCTCAGATAATTCGGCAATTGGTCGAAGTGCCGATGGAACAACGGCCACTATGCATCGCGTATACTACTATGGATATTGATTTCAAGCTAAAATCAGGATTGATTCAGCTATTGGCAACTTTCCTGGGTTGCAAAATGAAAACCCCCACAAGCATTTAAAATAATTCCATATGGTTTGTTTAAGTATGAAACTTCAGGGGGTAACTGAGGATCAAATTAAATTGCGCGTTTTTCCTTTTTCCCTAGCAGATTCAGCTAGAGAATGGTTACTTTATTTACCTCCTGGATCCATTACAACTTGGGCTAATCTATCTCTCTTATTTCTTAACAAGTTTTTCCCTGCATCACGAGCGGCTGAGTTAAGAAGGGAAATAGTGGGAATAAGGTAAAAAGAGGCAGAATCTCAGTACAACTATTGGGAACGATTTAAGAAGTTGTGTGCGAGTTGCCCACAACATGGTATAACAGAGCAATCTCTCCTCCAATACTTTTATGAAGGCCTGAAACCCATGGAGATGAATATGGTAGATGCCGCTAGTGGAGGAGCATTGGTCAACATGACTCCCCAATAAGCAAGGGACTTGATCTCCACAATGGCGGCAAATTCTCAACAATTTCAAGCTAATCCTGAACTCCTTAGAAGGGTTCACCAGCTAAGTAATTCTACCTTTGAGGATAGACTTGATAGACTTACTAATATTATTAATTATCTTGTTACAGAAAAAGCAAAACCAGCCCGAGTGTGCGGAATATGTGCTACACCTGAACATACGACTGATGCGTGCCCTAGTCTGTGTGACGATACTATGGCCCATTTAGATGCTGTGGGAAATTTCCCTGGGCCACTACAAAGGTGATATAACCCTTACGTCAATACCTACAACCCAAGATGGAGGGACCACCCTAACTTTAGTTATGGGGCTAATCCACGATATAACTAGCCATACCAAAATCGGGTCCCACAACAGCCACAAGATTCAGGTAATTCTCTGGAAACTTTGGTCAATAAATTAGCAGCTAATGTCCTTAATTTTCAACAGTAAACTCTTAATTTCCAAAAAGAAACGAATGCATCTATAAGAGAATTGACCACGTCAATTGAGAAATTGAGTTCTCAAGGGAAGCTGCCGTCGCAAACAGAACCAAACCCGAGATAGAATGCAAATGCAGTAACGTTGCGAAGTGGAAAGGTGTTAGAACCAATTCCTGGCAAGAATCTTGGCCAAAAAATCGCCCAGGAAACTCTAGAGAACGACGAACAGATCCGAGCGAAACTCCCATTGCCGAAAATCCATCCTCCATTTCTAGGACGACTAAACCAGTGTCAGAAAGGTAAGGAAGACAAAGAAATCTTAGAAACATTTAGAAATGTCGAGATCAACATACCACTGTTGGATGCCATCAGACAGATTCCAAGGTATGCCAAATTCCTTAAAGAGCTTTGCACCAACAAACGAAAGTTAACAGGCAATGAAAAGGTAAGTGTTGGTGAAAATGTTTCCCCAGTTCTACAGCGAAAAATGCCGGTTAAATGCAAAGATAGGGGTATGTTCACTATTCCATGCAAAATTGGCCATTTAGGAATTAAAAAGGCTATGTGCGACTTAGGGGTGTCCATAAATGTAATGCCTTATTCTATTTATGAATCACTTAACGTGGGTTTTTTGACGAAGACAGATGTTATTATTCAATTGGCGACAGGTCTATTGTGCATCCCGAAGGAGTCCTCGAGGACGTATTGGTAAAAGTTAATGAACTTATTTTCCCTGCAGATTTCTATTTGATAAAAATGGAGGAGGATAATGCTCCTAGGTCTTCAGACATCTTGTTGGGGCGACCTTTTCTTAATACTGCAAATACTAAGATTGACGTACGAAGTGGAACCCTCACGATGGAGTTTGACGGGGAGATTGTGAAGTTTAACGTTTATGGCACTATTAGTCACCCAAGTGAAGTCTTGGACATAAACCGTGTCGACATAATTGACTCATCAGTAGAAAAAACTTTTGAGTCATCTTATGGAGATAAATCTAAAATGATGTTTGGTGATTTTGAATCTGTTAATAAATTATTGGCTCCCATGAATACTAAACTTCTACCTTCTATTGTGCAGGCACCAGATCTGAAATTAAAACCACTTCCCGAACATCTCAAATTCACATTTTTGGAGAATGATGAGACCATTGCCGACTTAAAAGGGATCAACCCCTTAGAGGAAAATATGAAACCAAAGAAAGGGGCGCAAGGACAATTAAACCCAAATATGGTGGGCGTGATAAAAAATGAGAATTTCCAAGCCCATATGAATGAAAGAATTCAGCTGGAACAGCCCCAATACTAGTTGGGGCGTCAAGCTAACGACGTTAAACAAGCGCTTATTGGGAGGCAACCCAATTTTTATTTTTATTTTATTTATTTTATCTTATTATTTTATTATTTATTATTTTCAAATATTAATAAAATTCTCTTCTTTTGTCTAGGTAAACCGAAGCAACAATAGAGAGAACTCATTACCATAATGCGCGAACGACAGTAACTACACGGGGAGTTCTTCTAAACTTTTCTTCTACCTATTTATCTATTTATTCCACATCGAGGACTATGTGGTTTGAGTAGGGGGAGGCACTCCTTATTATTTCTGTCGTTTTAGATGCTGAATCTTTGTTGTTGCTGTTGATTCGGTTGTTGCTGCCCATATAAATTTTTTTAAGAATATTTTGTCTCTTTTCATGCCCAAGAATTTGACCACGACTTGCCCACGGTTTGACCCATATGCATGATTCTTATCTATTGAGTTAATTATGATTTTGCTTGATAGATTTCATCTCCACTGTTTTATTTCTTTTAGTCTAAATGATTATGATTAATGGAGTTAACCCTATCTTGATTTTGGTAAATTTGATTAAGTCTAAATACAAGAGGACACTTAATACAATTGCATGCTTAAAATATATTCATGACTATTAAGGTGGTTACTGAAACTTATTTTTGGCACTTGATTGTTTTTCCTAAGTCCTCCAAAATTAAAATTTCGTTTAATAATAATAATGTTTCTGTGGTTATGAGTACAACTTAGAACGTGACTGACTGAGTAACCGGTGTAGGGTGCTTAGGTTGTCATTCTACTTCGCATCAAAAGGTTGTGTGACGTGATAGTTAAAGCTCCGCTAACCGGAATTAATTCTTAAGAATGCGTTGGGCTGAGTAACCGGGGTGGGATGCTTGGTTGTCATCACTCTTCGCGTCAAAAGGTTCCACATGTTCTTAGGGAAAATAAAAATAAAAAGTATGATGGGCTGAGTAACCAGGGTTTGGTGCTTGGCTGTTATCATTCTTCGCGTCAAAAGGTTCAACATACATACATAAATAAATAAATAAATAAATAAATAAAACAAAAAAGAAAAAAAAGAGAAAAAAACAATAAATAAAGATGCATTAATAAAATTGGGGACTAAAGGGAGAAATAAATAAGGTGTCTTGATAGGTTTGGTAATTACCTAATTTTCATAAAATAATCCAAATCGATTTTAATTTCTGTGTGTATTAATTGGAAAACTTTTTCTATTTTACTTAAAGCAAGCTTTGGGTTCTCTTTATTTTTCATATGCGTTTTAAACTAATTCTTATGAAACTTTGGAGTTGTATTTCTTTTATGGCAGAATCTAACTTTCACAGTAGATAGAAACCATACTTGAGAGCAAGCATGGGCTAAGTAGGGGAGAATTTGATAATGCTTTAGAATAACGTATTTTTATGTATTAGTCATGTGTTTATTCTGGGCTTGATCCTACTAATTTGAGCTATTTATGTCTTTTTATCTTTTAGGGGCTGATTTGGAGGCAAAAGCAAAATTAAGGGACAAAAGTGCGAATTTGGAGACACAATGGGCTGATATGTGACACAGGAGAAAGATTGTGCCACAAGTGCGAGCGTGGAAGACACAAGGACTAAAAACGCAAAAAGAAGAGATTCTATTTTATAAAACTCCATTTTGTTTATATTAGGATAATTAATATTAATATAATTATTAGGATTATTTAATTTTAGGATTTTATTTTAATTATATTTATTTATCTTTAATTAAATGTATTTATCTTTTTAGAATTTAAGTTAAACTAGACTATCTCCCTAGCACTATAAATAGGGGGTGAAGTGACTCTATTTGGGGTGTTCATCTTTTTCTGTAAACACTCTCCCCTGAAAGTCTAGGCTTTTGTTTCTTCATATTTTCTTTCAATAAAATTCCCTTTTCCATTTATATTTATTTCTTTTTCCACCATTATCATGAGCCACTAAAACCTATCTAGCCGAAAGTTGTCAATATTCCCCAAAAAGGGTTCTTGAGGCCTAGAATCCATACTTAGCCTTCTCGCCAAGTATTCATCGTTTCTCCACACTACGGGCTGACGCTTTCGTCCATGGCCCTTAAGAAGTAAGCTTTTCAGCATATGCAAAGGCGGCCGCTTTGTATCTTTTGGAAAGATTGCATAGTCGGTTCGTTAACTTACTGCGTCAAAGGTTGGCGAGCCAAAGAGACGAAATGGCGTGGGATTTGCCATTGAGAAGCGTTGATCTAGCATAGATTACTGGCTAGAGTCAGGTTCCTTAAAAATCGTAAGTCTAATCTTTGGAGCTGGCGGTCGTAGGCGTCCTCTTCGACTATAACTGGCTTACTTGAGTTGAGAAGGGTCATTTAAAAGCCGAGGATTGAATCCAAGGCGGAATGAGACAACTGGAGGCTGGAATCTACCAATAAGAATTTCTTTTCCTTCAACTCTCTTTATTATTTTTATTATTTTCGTAATCACAATTTCAGTCAACTTTAGATTCTATTTTTTATTTTTTCCAAATCAAATCTTTAATTCTGTTATTTTTTTTTATTTTTTTCTGTCACACAGGTTTTCTTGGGCACGATTCTGACCAGGATTTCGAGAAACAAGCATTCATATAATCCGATCCCTGAGGATTCGACCCTACTTCCCCTTTACTATTCTTTTTCATTATTTTACAGGGAATAAGATATTTTTAGTACTCTCAACGACCGCATCAAATACTAATAGTAAATTTCAACTATATTACATAAAATACTTTAGGTGAGTTTTATTAAAAAAATACTAATGTTTTTTTTTTTAATCTTTCCATGAAGGTCAATCCTTTTAAGATGTTCCATTTCCAACGTCATCTTCTCATTTTGAATATAAATTATCTCTTTAGAAATATAATGTATCTTACCAATACAACTTATTCTAAAATTATTGCATTGCCACGTCTGTATGGATATCAAAGAGAGAACTTACGCGGATATACATAAAATACGTACTGAATCAACTTCCTCTAGACAGCATTAGGTTCAGTACAGAGTGCTCAACATCTAAGCTGCTGCAATTACTACTTGTATCTATATAAAAGAACAAAGATGTGCAAAGTTAGGCCTGGATTAAGTTAGATTCTCCCTGCAGCTTAGAAGCTAATTATTATTAACTTGAGCTCTAATTTGTAAAGCTCATTGTCTGGTTGATTTTAGACTTGGTCTGGTTTTCATCAAAGTTTGGATTCTTTTATTAAAAGTTAACACTGGATACAAACCCCGTCACCCCAACTTAAGCAAGCAAATACACCGACAAAGAAAAGATGTGATACAAAAACATAGTTAAGATGTTAAGTCCTTAAAATTCAGACCTGGCTTCCTCTTCCACCACAGACGCTAAGAGGGAGTTGTTATTGGCATTCCTTACGGAGCAATTGGCACGAATTTCACCGGCCTTGCCTGTCAAGACACTCAACTGACTCATCTTTACCATGGCCGCCACAAACTTCTCAAAGAAGAGAGTCTGGTTAACAGCAAAGCTAGTAACAATGCCCCTGGTCCTACTATTTGTGTACAAGTCTTGGTCGGAGGTGAAAAGACCCTGGCGGTTCATGAGATCAACGTAATACTTGTTATCGAATTTGTTAGGGGTCCTTATATCTAACACCGTGGTGTTTGAAGAATTTGCTGTAGGACAAACATGCTTGAGGTTTTTGGCAAAGGTTTGATCCATGGTGGGATCTTGAGTAGGGTAAAGGCGGCGGTGAAAGAGCTGCAATGGCTGATGCCGATGGTGTGGCCACCAGAGAGAGCCACAACATCTGTGGGGTCAAAGTTTTTGGTAGCGAGACTGGAGAGAATGGCGGCAGCATTGGCGAAGGGTGCGGGCAAGTTCTGCAATGTTGCATTTCTTGTGGCGAAGCTCAGTCCATCTCGCCTTCCCAATGGCACGTCATAGTCCGGACCTCCAGACTGCAGCAATCAAGAAAAACGGAAATCATTAGAGCATTGTGATTGAAGTAAGGTAATCTATGAGCTCCCTAGAATGAAATTCGATTTCTTTTATGTAACATTTTGAATATGAAAGAAAATAGGAGAGTTTATCTTCTTTTAGAGTCCAATTCGATTTACCATATTCAATCAAAATTTAGTAGGAGATTTTGTTGGTACAATGCATGATTTGTATAAACAAATCTAATTTAATTTAATAATTTTGTGAATATAACAAGTTTATGCAGAAGTTTCTTTAATTGCGGTAAAGCAAAAAAGGAAAATCTTTTAAATCAAATCATTTATCTATTTATCAAAAAAGAAACCTAACCTCCAACTTTACCTATTTACTTAACCTTTTAACATTTTTTAATTATAAAATAATATATTTAATTATATATTATTTCACTTGATAATATCTATAATTTTATGATTTTAAATGGATATATTTTAATGGAATGACTGTAATTATTTAAAAATTTTCATTATGGTTATCACCCTTGTTAATGATGGTCTGGGATATGTAGAAAACGTATTAAAAATTAAATAAAATAACAAATATATTTATTCCATACTCTAATCTTTAATAAATTTAAGCTTTATCGCACCAAAAAGTTGACTTTTCACAGTGATAACAAGTTGGCAACCCCTTTATCAAGTAGACCCATAAATCAATAAATTGAAATACTATATTGAAATCATAAATCTTTTAACCAAATTTATTTCAATTACCTTCACTCATATTTATTTTGTAAAATATATATAATTTTATTTTACTTTAATATATAATCTTTTCTCACTTTTAAATAGAATATAAAAATATTTTTAGGACATTCAAACTCACATTAAATTAAAATTCAATCCATTTTGATCTTTAAATTTAATTGTTGGATAATATTTTTTAATTTCATTACCATATATCTCTAAAAATAATAATTATTTATTATGTTTAATTAATACTAAACTTGTATACTCGAAGAATCAAATAAGTTGAAGTAATTTAAATATTTAAGAAAATTGAATGGTAAAAGAATATACCAGATAAACAGAGTCACGAGCAGCAAGAGCAACGATATCAGCACAAGAGACGACTCTTCCACACTCCTTGTGGACACGCGCACGCAGGTCATTGATGATTTCGAATCCTCTCAAGGTCAGGTTCGGCGGAGCATCCTGCTCGCTTGGTCCACTCGCTGATCCATCCAGCAGCACCGATGCATCACATCCCTGCAATTTTTATTCATTATTATTATATATAAATCATGACCAGATCATATTCAATTTTCCATTAAACATTCACCAACTCACTGTAGCCACATTAAAGTATCTTTTAATGAAGCAGATTCTTGTTAGTGAAAACTGAAAATGGTAGGATTTGAAGCAATATTTCTTCTTTTAGTCGTAACTCAAGCTGTGAGTAATATTCAGAATACAATAACTATCACTCCAAGAGACTCTGTATATTAATTAACCGGCACCTGAACAAAGCAGTCATGGAAATGAAGACGGAGCAAGCCAGCAGCTTGGCCTATGTCCTTCTTGAAAACCTTCTGCAGTTGTTTTCTAATAATGGATTCTACTTTGGGACATGAAGTTTTGTAGAAAGTCCATGAGAGACCACTTACTATGGGAGCGGGGTTGTCTGCTTTTGAGACAGAAAAGTAAGAAGAAAGAAAGAGAGAAGACATCAAAAGGAAAGCAGTAAAAGATGTAGCTTTAGCCATGCCTACTTGTTGTTTCTTGTGTTTTGGATAGACCACAACAGTCTGATTTATAGCCCATTCTTTATCTCTTTATTTCGATTTTCCACATATCTCCCATTTTCTTCACGCGTGTCCAAGGTAAAGATTTAAAAGAAGAATAAAAAAGAAAACATTTTGACAAAGACGAAGAATAATCAATGAAACAGGAAATTGGCATGTGGTGAACACATTTTCCCTTATCAGTAACATAATAGTAGGATTTTTTTACCCAAATGGTATTAAAAAAATAACAAATTACCAAATTAAGACAATTTTAGAACAAATTTTAATTTTTCAGCCAAAATCGATTTTACTAGAATGATTTATACCTAAAATAATATTTAGGATACGTCGGATCATATCAGTTATAAAAAGAACTTTATTTGGATGCAATGAAAATTGATTGATAAGTAATTGAATTGGGTTGTTCTTTTTATAACTGATTGATAAGTAATCTTGAGTGGACAATTAGCTATGTCACAAGTAGAATAGATCTTAGACACGACCTAACCACACTCCAATATACTAGGCCGTGTGTCACACACGGTCTAAAAACACACCTGTGTGGACAAAATGAAGCCATTTCTAACTTTATTTCTCACCCAAAATCTTACCAATGAACTGCACTAAAACTCACATCCAAATACCAACCATTTCAAGCATTCAAATTAAGCAAGCTCTATCATTCAACATGGCATATCTTTACATGCATACATGTTTATAATCTTACTTTGGTATATTCCATATGTTTGGCATAATTTAAACAACCATTTAACATGTATGTAGCTAGCATAGTATGACATTACAAGTATATCAAAAACAACCATTACTAACCATTCCAATGGTTAAATTATAAACCACATATTTAAGCCATCTATGGCCAGGTTAGCCTATACATGCCATTATACGAAAATGACTTTTACTAAATATACCCAAAATAAGCTAGAGAATAGTGTGATGATGCTCCAATGATCTCCAACCTTTGCGAGCTTCCGAGCACTATAAAATAGTGGAAATAAAATAGAGTAAGCATTACATGCTTAGTAAGTTCGTATAACGGAAACTAAACTTACCAATCTCGTTTATTAAATCTAAGCATACAATATAATGTTTTCCATAAACTTGGCAAAATTGCCTAAACACATGCACTCAATCAAGCATGTTAGTCACAAAATTGTCATATTCATCAAGTAAACATAGATGAGCTCATCATGCAATATTCTTTCAAGACATTATCATTTCATCTCATAATTTTCTCATCATGCCAAGATTTGTGCCCGTTGAATCATTGAAATTCCGATGGATATTCAAGTAGTACACTCAAGGTGTACAATTCAATAACCCATCAATTCTTATTCAGAGTACCCTTTAAGGCATTTAATCAAAGAACACACTCTCGAGCCACATATTGTATTACATGATTACCAGTTCAAGCTAAATCCTTTATGTAACGTATGCTCAAAAGAGCTTAATTAGGATTACGAGTCCAAGCTAAATCCTAATTGTATCATATGCTGAAGAGGAATTATATCAGGATTACCAGTCTGGGCTAAATCCTTTCCATAACGAGGTTAATAAGATTACTCGTCCGAGCTAAATCCCATCAGCAACAAATGCAGGACCTCATTCATTTCAAAAAAGCATATATATTTATCGGAATTCAATATTCAAACATGACTTTACCCTTTTTGCAACATTTTCGAACATGCAATCATTCACACATTTATAATATTCACATAAATGTAAATCATATTACATACAATCATAACATTCAAGTTAACATATTTACATGCTCGATTAAGTTACACAAACTTACCTCAACATTGATTCGCGTATAAAATCTATTAATCCGAAACCTTTTCTTTTCCTCGATTTAATCTCGAATTTGTGTTGTCTGATCCTAAATAAATAACTTTAATAATCAATTTCACAAATTTCATATTCATTAGGGCTCAATTTATATCCTAGGCAAAATTACCATTTTGCCTTTAACTTTGCCATAAATTCCAATTTTGTCCCTAGGCTCGGAAAATGAAATTTATGCAATTTACTCCTCATTCCAAACCTAACCAAAATTTTAACATAAAATTTACAACACTTATTTTCAATAAATTTCAAAAATTTTCATCAATTTTCACAACTTTACATTTTAGTCCCTAAATCATGTTTTCATTAAAAAATCACTTTATAAAAGTTGTTTATCTATCAACAACCTTTCATTTCTACCATAAATTTTAAATTTTCAGCATATCCATCGATGAATTAATTTCCATACCTTGATAACTTTTCAAATTGATCCTCCAAATAGATAGATTAAGCTATCCTGGTTTTAAAAATATCAAAATTACTAAAAACGGGACAAGGAAACTTACCCAATTAAGCCATGAAAATTTCTTCTCTCTCTCCTAGGGTTTCCATGTATTTTTGGGGAAGAAGATGAGTAAATAAGATGATATTTTCTTTTTCATCTTTTAATTAATTAAATTAAGTCAATTTCCAATTTAGTCCTTGCCTTTTTTCTAAATTTCCATGCATGAGTCACCAAAATATTACATACTTTTATTTAACGGTCTGATTACCATATAAGGACCTTAATTTTTGAATTCCATAGCTATTTAATCCTTCTAGCTACTAGAATTCAACTTTTACATTTTATGCGATTTAGTCCATCTCGTAATTAAGCACTAAATCGATAAAATTTTATTTTCAAAATTTTCACATGATATTCCTAACATATTACGGACGATGTAATAAAATAAAAATAAATTTTATTTTCGGATCAGATTTGTGGTCCCGAAACCACTGTTCTAATTTCACTGAAAAATGAGTTGTTACAAATTGAAAGACTAATATGTCGTCTCTAAAGTCAAATTGGGAGATGCCTTCTCTTGGGCATTAGAGCGGATGACTTACAGAAGATAGATACATAGATGTGACTGACTAACTAGATTGACAGTACATCGGACAGAACCTAAACATAATAGATCCTAAATTCATTTATGGATTTATTCACTTGTGACGTTCATAGTGTGGCATACCTAAATCCTGAAATGGCAGACTATGTATGCGTGACTTGTACACTTTGATGTAAGTAAAAGTCTGAGTTCAAATAGATAAGGAACCGAAAGTGCATTAGATGTACGACTTTTGTAGTATGTAGCGTCATTCACAATAGTGGAATTCATAACCCAAAGCACAGGTAAATGATATCCTCTCATTGACATTACATGGTCAATGAAAAGTAAATGTGGCCACGGGTCATCCGTCTTTGTGATGGATGACTCGATTACTATTTGATAATGATTGAATTTTCATGAAGGAATATGTAATTGTTACCATGAGATAAAATAGGATCACATTGGGAGAACGGATGTTATCTAAAAGAGATCAACAATATCCTATGAAGGTAACACACTTATGACAAGGTCATTGGACGAGCACTGAATAGTTACTTTCGTAATGGTATGTCGTTAGGGAAAACTCAATCACGATACTATAGTGCAATGACTTTGTGACTTAAAGAGTTTATAATTAATAAGAGAAAAGCTGAAAATTAATTATAAATCATTTGAGCCTTAACTACATATGTCCAATCGGTTCCTCTGCTAGTTCGTTGAAACCATAAATAAATTGCATATTTTAATAGAAATGAACAGAATAAATATGAAAGGAAAAATGAGAAACATTTAGAAATGATTATGGTTTTCTTCTAAATGGAGAAATGAAATCATTTGGAAATGAATGTAAGTTTCCAAAAAAGAAAACGAAAATGAAAATGATCTATGTAACATCCCAAAATTGGGCCTAGTCGGAACAATAGTTTTGGGACCACAAATCTGATGTCAAAACATTTATTTTATGATTATTATGAGTCCTAGAATATGAAGGTAAGCATGTGTTAAAGTTTCATGAAGAAATTCCTAGTGTAAGGTGTCCAATTTGAAATTAGGGATCAAATTGAATAAATTGCAGAACTTGGATTCTAGAAGAAATTTGCATGAAATTGCTTTAGATTATTAATTAGAAGGTCTTAAAGAGTAATTTACCCAATTTTTAAGTTTTTGGACAAAAATGGGCATGCATGGACAACTTTGGAAGTTTAGTAAGGAAGGGCATTTTGGTCATTTGGGAATAAATCAATAAAAAGGGAAAATGAAGGAAAAAAATTAGCCATTATTCTCCCTCTTGCTGGCGAAATTCTAAGGGACACCATAGCTAGGGTTTCTTCACTTTCCAAGCTCAATAGTAAGTGACTCTTAGCCCCGTTTTTAATGTTCTTTGTATTTTTGAGATCATTGTAACATGTTCTCTCCATTTCTACCCATATTTTAAGCTAGGGTTCATGTATGCAAAATGACCCATGTGTTACATGTTTGTTCTTTGATGATTTTTGGGGGAATATGAAAGTTAGATGTGTGTTAAACATCTTTTCCTAAGTGATTTTCATGAAAAACCCTTAAAAGGACCTTTCTGCAAAAGGTACAAAATATGTGGTAGAAATGTGAAATAGAGGAAAATGTGGGCTAGTATGAGTTTATAATACATTCGGCTAGGCTTGGTTAACCAAGGAATTGCATGTATTTCATTTTACAAGCCTAGGGACTAAGTTGTAAAATTTTGAAATGTAAGGGGCAAAATGGTTATTTTTCCCAGGGGTGAATTTTGGGTCCGAATAAATAGCATGAGGTATTAATAATTTATTTTTACTGATATAGACCCCGAGGAATCGATTTTAGAGATCGATTGTGGAAAACGAAAGGTTTCGGAATAACTGAAATACGAAACCTAAGCAAATACCAAGTAAGTTCGTGTAACTTGAATGTAAACTATCTTTAAAATACATTAAAGATGTATGTACATGTATGAATTATAATAGTAATATTTATTGTATGACAACCCATGAAATATTATTGTTATGAGCAAATGTCCTGGTTGAATAAAAAGGAATGTCTGATGGATTACTCGAAAACGAAATAATGGTATAAAGGATCTAGCCTGGGCGGGTGATCCTATAGTGATCTAGCATCCCGAAGAATATGTGTGCTTTGACGGATTTGACCCGGACAGGTAATCCAAATAGGATCTGAATTTAGCCAGGACTGGTAATTCAGATCTGAACTCGTAGGAGTATATGTTATTGTAGGGGATTTAGCCTGGACTGGTAATCCCGACATTACTCTGTGAGTTACGTTGTGGGGGATTTAGCCTAGACTAGTAATCCTGCCATAAAAGTGAGGTTCACGGGAGTGCGTATTTAAAGGATCACTTGCATGATTTGATGGTAAATGAGATATCCATTGAGATTCCAAGAAATTCGACGGGATTAAAATGTTAAATGGGAATAGACATGTTTGAATTGATGAGCTCATCTTTGAAGAATGTTACATTATACTGTCATGAGACTAGCTTGATGGTTGAGTACATGTGATAGGAAATTTTACTATGAATGTTTGGCCTGAATGTCTTATATGATTACATGCTAAATAACTGGTAAGTTTACTTTCCCGTTTTTCGGACTTACTAAGCATGTTAATGCTTACCTTCCTTTCCCCATTTTAAAGAGCTCGTGGACTCATGAAGATTGGAAGACGATTGGGGCATTGTCAACACTATCAACTTGTTTTGCTTTGGTATATAAATACTTTATTTTGTTTCAATGGGATGTATTGGTTTTGGTTTTTTTGTGATATGTGTCATTAGTTGGCCTATGTAAAGGCTTAAATATTAAACTTATTCTTTTTATTTATGGCCATAAGGCATGGCTCATTTTGATGTAGGCTATGACCTACTAATTGTGCTCGTTTGTGATTAAACGTTCTTGTGATAATTAAATGTGGCCAAATCACTTGGGATGGTTAGGTCAATGGTTAGGTCATAATTGGCAATAAGTTATAACAATGAGCCAAGTCTAAATGTTTTTTTGAATGAGATGAAAATCCTAAATACAAAGAGGTTAAATTAGCATGTACATAACCGATAAGATAAGGTTAACATACAATAGACCATTTATGGTAGTACTTGGGCATATTTAGGCCATGTAAAACGTCATTGACGTTCACGAATATGAGTGGTTATTGAGGGTGACCATTGGCTTAGATTTGTAGCCTTCAAAAAGGTCCACATGGATAGACACACGCTCGTGTGTCTAGGCTTTGTGTGACACACGGTCAGCCCCATGGGCTTGTAGTATGGTCGTGTGTCCCTTGCACCTAAAATTTTTAGGTCAGAATGCATGGTAGTAAACATACGGGTAAGGGACACGAGCGTGTCCCAAAACACACGGGCATGTGTATTGCCTCCATACGGGCGTGTGAGGCTTAACCTAGGAAATTTTCCAGAAACTTTCTTAAGCTCTCGGTTTAGTCCCGGACCATTCTCAATGTATGTTTTGGGCCTCGTAGGTCCAAAATAAGGACATTATGAATATGATTGAATGGTTTTTGTGACAGCCCAAAGTTGACCCTAGTCGGGAAGTGGTTTCGGGACCGCTAAACCGAGTCACCGAAATGTTTGAATGTGATACTTATTGTGTAGAATATGTAATTATGAATGTGTGAAAATTTCAAGCTTCAATTGGGTTGATTTCATGTGAATTTAGTCAATAGGACTTATGTGAGAAAATTCTAAAATGTGATAGGTCAATGTGTGAGGACCTACTAGTGCATGTGGACAAAGGGGGGACTTGCATGTCAAATTCCCCCCTAATGAGTAGTGGCCGGCCATGACAAGGAAGGATGGGCAAAACATGTCATGAAACATGTTTTGTTAGTGGAAGAATAAAATAAGGAGTATGGGTAATAAAGAAATGGAAAACAAAAGAAAAAAAAAATGTGTGTGTGGTGTTTGTCCCCCCATTGCCGTGAGCTCAAGAGAAGAAAGGAGAAAAGTTTGTGTTCATCCTTTCTCACCTCCATTTTAGCCTAAATTAGAAAGAAAAACAAAGAAAAAAAATTTCTCATCCTTTGGTTCATCCTTGGCCAAAAATTTTAAGGAGGAAAGAAGAAGAAAGGTGAAGAGATTCGGCCATGCATGTAGCTAGGCCAAGGTATGTTTAATGATGTTCCATGAGATGTATGCATGTTTTAGTTGTTAGCTTGAGTTCTACCTAGCCCATGGTCTAAATCTTGCTATGTGATGGAAATGGCACTTGACCATGGAGGCATCATTCTTGGTTGGTGTTTGATGTTGTGGTGATGAGGCATGAGGATAAGTTAAGATTCGGCCTAGGTGGAGGTTGTGTTAATGCCATTGCATGCAAAATATGAAGCTTGTTAATGATGCATGTGATGATGGCTTGATGATTCTTGAACCTCCTTTTTAGCATTTTTGTGTGAGCACATATGTGCATTGGTTGCTAAAGGGAGAAGAATCGGCTAGCAAGATGTGTGCTAAGGCCGAATGTAACTTTGCATGTTGATGAGCAATGCATGTGTTAAATCGATGAAAAGGGGGAGGATGCTTTACTAGTGTGTATATGTGTGTATTAAGTGTTGAAATCGACCCCAAAAATGGACATGCATATTCGGCCAAGGGGAAAGAAATTAGCTAATATGTTGTGTTGATGCATGATTTTTGCATGTATGAGACTTTAATGTCTAATGTATAAATATGGGCTAAGTGCCTTGTGTTCATCTTTTGATGCCTAAAATGATGAAATCAATTTATTTGTTTGATTAAGCTCAAGAGCAAAGGGGAAATAAAACCGATAAAGGGAAGAAAAAAGTGGTTGAATAGCTAGCGGAATCGTTCGACAACACCCGAGGTAAGTTCTTGAGTAAGAGATCTTAAATTTCGATGTGATTAAATCATGCTCTATGTGTGGCTATTGAGCCGAATGTGCAAGGACAATATGTGCCTTGTGTTTGAGTTTCGTAAACGAAAATGAAATATGAATGTGCTATGAATTATTGTTAGATGTGCATGATTAATTGAATGCTGTCCGGGCTAAGTCCCGAAGGCTTTGTGCTAAGTGAATATATCCGGATTAAGATCCGAAGGCCTTTGTGCGAGATACTAAATCCGGGTTAAGTCCCGAAGGCATTCGTGCGAGTTATTAAATCCGGGTTAAGTCCCGAAGGCATTCGTGCGAGTTATTAAATCCGGGTTAAGTCCCGAAGGCATTCGTGCGAGTTGTTAAATCCGGGTTAAGTCCCGAAGGCATTCGTGCGAGTTGTTAAATCCGGGTTATGTCCCGAAGGCATTGTGTGAGTTACTAAAACCGGGCTATGTCCCGAAGGCATTTGAACGAGGAGCTATATCCGGTTAAATCCCGAAGGTACGTGATTTGGTAATGAATGAGCTTGCTGTAAAATTCCAGCGAATACTCGAAAAACATCCCAATATGGGGATATGTTACGTATGTGTTGAATTTAATCGAGCCCTTACAATAAATGTTCGCTCAGTTGATAAACGAGCTACCGGCCTTCGGCCAAGTTAGTTTATTGTGTATGTACATAAGGGTTATTAATGTTGTGAAGCAAGTTTGATATCGGTAAATTGCGTATTATGAAATATTCCGTTTAGCTAAATGTGTGCTATTCTTTGTGCATGCTGGAATTCCTTGCTCAAACTTACTAAGCATAAATTGCTTACTCGTTACATTGCTCCTCTGTTTTATAGATTTTTGGTTCTCCATCTATCGGACTCGGGATCTTGAAGTCGAAGTCGCCCACACTATCAAAGGCTCTTTTGGGTACTATTTTGGTTGAATTTTGATATGGCATGTATAGGACTACCCATTGTTGTCTTTCGAGTACTTTATGAAATGTATAAGTGTACAGCCATGCGAAAATGGCTTGTAGAAGTGGAGTATGGCATTAGACCATTCGTATTTATGAATGTATAGATGGTTTCATGATGTAACTATGTTGGAATGGAAGTGTTGAGCAAATGATCAGCCACTAGAATGGCTAAGTATGATCATATGTGGGCTTATGTATGACAAGGCCCTAGTTGGTCCATGAAACCCCAAATTAGGTAAGGTTCACTTTGAAAACAGAAGCTGATAGCAGCAGTGGTGTGGATTGGAAAAATCACAAGAATTCGTAGGAGTGGAATTAAATAGTGAATAAATTATGTAATCGAACCTTGATGAATCTACTTTCATATGGAAGTAACGAAACAATTATAGGAACAGTACAGAAAGAGATATTCGGGTTCTTGTGTAACAGGGCCAGAACAGTTTCTGGATTCACTGTTCCGCCTTTGGAAATTCACTATAAATTGACCAGAGATAATTAGGGGTCATACCATATATGTATGGATTCCTCTCTGAGTCTAGTTTCCATAGAAACAAACGGCATCAGTATTGAAGCTCTGTGCAGAGAGATATCCCAGTCGTAATGGGAAAAGGTCAGTGTAGTCGACCCCTGTAACATGGGAGACTTTGACTAATAAACTGTACTAATTGGCCAGACCAAAAATTCTAGAAAAAAATCCATAGGTGGGGACATGAGTCTAGTTTCAGGGAAAAATCACAAAACTGATTTTTGAGTTGTGAAACTCAAGATATGATTTTTGAAGCGACTAGTACTCAGACTGGGCAGTGTCTAGAAAAATTTTTCAAAGTTTGTTAACATCTCGTGTCCGACTCCGGTGTCGGTCTCGGGTTCGGGGTGTTACATTTTATTGGTATCAGAGCCAGGTTTAGTCGATTCTAGGACTACCGTAATGTTTTGGGTCTAGCTATACATGCCATTTATGTGATTACTTGATAGTGTGGTGATTTCCGACAATTGTAAATGTGTTTATTTATAGTAATGGATCCCGATCGTGACCGAGAGGTAGCTGATGATCTTGAGAGTGTAGCGCCTGCTCCCGTACAAGGGACAGTGCCGGCAAACTCTCAACCTAATGCTAGTAATCAGAATGATGAAGCTAGACAAGCATTCTATAGCGTGATGAATGATTGGTTTAACCAATACATTCGAACTAATATGGCTGTTCCACAACCTCCATTCCCGAACAAATACTACCCCCGCACCTACAATACCGCCGGTAACGGACCAAATAAGGTCACATAAGCCCCAGTTGACAGAATCCGAAAACATGGGGCTACTGAATTTAAGGCTATGGATAGCGATGATGCCGAGCAAGCTGAATTTTGGCTGGACAACACTATTCGGGTACTCGATGAGCTATCTTGTACACCCGATGAATGCCTAAAGTGTGCTATCTCCTTGCTACGTGATTCTGCCTACTATTGGTGGAGTACTCTGACTTCTATTGTGCCCCGAGAGCAAGTAACTTGGGAGTTTTTCCAAACTGAGTTTCGGAAAAAGTATATCAGTCAGAGATTTGTTGATCAAAAACGGAAGGAATTTCTTGAGCTTAAGCAAGGCTCCATGTCGGTTACTGATTACGAGCGAAAATTTGTTAGACTTAGCAAATACGCTCGGGAATGTGTTTCGTCCGAAGCTGTTATGTGTAAACGCTTCGAGGATGGGCTGAATGAAGATATAAAAATGTTCGTTGGCGTTCTTGAAATACAAGAGTTCGTGGTACTTGTTGAACGAGCTTGTAAAGCCGAAGAGCTTAGAAAAGAAAAGCAAAGAGTTGATGAGGGAACTGGACAGTTTCGTAAAACATCCTCGGGGAGGTCTCTTCAACAGACATCGAAGAGATTTCGAGATGATGCAGGCCAGTTTAGAGGCACTTCGGGCCTTTTTGGACGAGATCGTGATCGACCCCCTGTGGGTACACGAGGCACTTCGGTCGCCAGTGTTGGGAATGAACGTCGAGACAGGACGAAATGCCGATATTGCGGTAAATGGCATTCGGGGAGTTGTAGATTTCCTGACCGCTCCTGTTACAAATGCGGATCAGTGGACCACTTCATTAAAGATTGCCCGAGGTTGTCGGGACAGAATGCAAATCAGAGTGGGAGACCGGGTGCTACCACTGCTCGAGGTAGACCATCTGGAAATATGGGCAATGCTGGTGGTGGTCAGAGAGGATCTAGAGATGATATAACCAGATCCGAAGCCCGTGCGCCTGCTAGAGCTTATGCTATACGTGCCCGCGAGGATGCTTCTTCGCCTGATGTTATTACCGGTACATTCACCCTCTTTGATACTAATGTAATTGCTTTGATTGACCCCGGTTCTACCCATTCTTACATATGTGAAACCTTAGCATCCAGTAAGACTTTATCTATTGAGTCTACTGAGTTTGTAATTCGGGTGTCAAATCCCTTGGGTCGTTACGTGCTTGTCGACAAAGTGTGTAAGAAATGTCCCCTGGAAAATTCGAGGTTCCTATTTTCCAGCAGACTTGATGCTTTTGCCGTTTGATGAATTTGATGTTATCCTTGGGTTGGATTGGTTGACTGCGCATGATGCGATTGTGAATTGCAAGAGCAAGACTATTGATTTGAGGTGCGCAAATAACGAAGTAGTCCGAATTGAGTCTGCGGACTTGGAGGGGATGCCAGCTGTAATATCAGCAATGTTGGCACAGAAATATGTAAGAAAAGGGTGCGAAGCATACCTTGCATATGTGCTTGATGACAAAGAATTAGAAAAGAAACCCGAATCTGTGCCGGTGGTTTGTGAATACCCGGATGTTTTTCCGAAAGAATTACCGGGTTTACCACATGTTCGGGAGGTAGAGTTTGGTATTGAGCTTGTATCTGGGACTACGCCGATTTCGATAGGTCCGTATCGTATGGCACCAACCGAGTTAAAGGAGTTGAAAGCTCAGTTGCAAGAACTGACGGAGAGAGGTTTCGCTCAATCAAGTTTCTCACCTTGGGGTGCACCAGTATTGTTCGTGAAAAAGAAGGACGGAACCATGAGGTTGTGCATTGACTATCGTCAGCTGAATAAAGTGACGATAAAGAACAAATATCCGTTGCCGCGCATCGATGATTTGTTCGACCAACTGAAGGGAGCCTCAGTGTTCTCAAAAATAGATTTGAGATCGGGCTATTATCAGTTGCGAATTCGAGATCCAGATATTCCCAAAACTGCCTTCAGAACGAGATATGGTCACTACGAATTCTTAGTGATGCCGTTTGGGCTCACTAATGCCCCTGCGGTATTTATGGATTTGATGAATCGGATCTTCAGACCGTATTCGGATCAGTTCGTAGTTGTGTTCATTGATGACATTTTGGTCTATTCAAGAGATGAGACCGAACATGTTGAGCATCTGAGGCTAGTGCTGCAAATTTTGCGGGATAAGCAGTTATATGCTAAGTTCAGTAAGTGTGGGTTCTGGTTAAGAGAGGTTAGCTTCTTGGGTCATGTGGTATCCGCGTCGGGTATTCGAGTTGACCCGAACAAAATTTCAGCCATACTTGACTGGAAACCTCCGAGAAATATTACTGAAGTTCGGAGCTTTTTGGGGCTCGCCGGTTATTACCGACGATTTGTGAAAGGTTTCTCGATGATAGCCACACCAATGACGAAGCTACTTCAAAAGGATGTTAAGTTCGAGTGGACGGAGAAATGTCAGAAAAGTTTCAACCAACTGAAAACTCATTTGACTGAAGCTCCAATTTTGGTGCAACCCGAATCAGGTAAAGAGTTTGTCATTTATAGTGACGCATCCCTACTTGGGTTGGGTCGCGTATTGATGCAAGAAGGTCGAGTCGTGGCCTATGCGTCGAGACAATTGAAGCCACACGAGAGGAATTATCCGACCCATGATCTCGAACTAGCTGCCATCGTGTTTGCTTTAAAAATATGGCGACATTATCTGTTTGGTGAGAAGTGCCATGTATTTTCGGATCACAAAAGTCTCAAATATTTGATGACTCAACTAGACTTGAATCTGCGACAAAGACGTTGGCTTGAGTTGTTGAAAGATTATGAGCTTGTCATTGATTACCACCCGGGAAAGGCTAACGTGGTTGCGGACGCCTTAAGCCGGAAGTCATTGTTTGCTTTACGAGCGATGAACGTGCATTTGTCTGTTTTACCAGACAGTGTGTTAGTAGCTGAATTAAAAGCTAAACCATTATTGACTCACCAAATTCGTGAAGCTCAGAAAGTCGATGATGAATTGGTTGCAAAACGGTCTAAGTGTTTTCCGAACGAGGAATCGGAGTTTCAAATTGATGATGATGATTGTTTGAGGTTCAGAAATCATTTGTGTGTTCCAAGGAATTCGGAACTCATTTCGATGATTCTGAACGAAGCCCATTGTAGCCGAATGTCAATTCACCCGGGGAGTACGAAAATGTACAACGATTTGAAACGTCAATTTTGGTGGCATGGTATGAAACGGGACATCTCTGACTTTGTTTCGAGATGTTTAATATGTCAACAAGTGAACGCGGAACATCAAGTGTCTTCAGGATTACTCCAGCCGATCATGATACCCGAGTGGAAATGGGATCGAGTCACAATGGACTTTGTGTCCGGACTGCCTTTGTCAGCAAGTAAGAAGGATGCGATATGGGTTATTGTTGATAGACTGACTAAGTCGGCTCATTTCATCCCCGTACGTACGGATTTTTCATTGGATAAACTAGCTGAATTGTACGTTTATCAAATTGTGAGATTACACGGGGTACCTGTTTCTATCGTGTCGGATAGAGATCCGAGATTCACCTCACGATTTTGGAAGAAATTGCAAGAAGCTCTGGGTACCAAGTTGCATTTTAGCACTGCTTTTCACCCCCAAACCGATGGTCAATCCGAGCGGATAATTCAGATACTTGAGGATATGTTGAGATGTTGCATCCTCGAGTTCAGTAGTTCATGGGAACGGTATTTACCTTTGATTGAATTCGCTTATAACAATAGTTTTCAATCAAGTATTAAGATGGCACCTTATGAGGCTTTGTACGGTCGTAAATGCCGTACACCATTGTTTTGGACCGAGCTCGGTGAAAGCAAAATTTTCGGAGTTGATTTGATTAGAGATGCTGAACAGAAAGTAAAGGTAATCCGTGAAAGTCTGAAGGTATCCACGGATCGTCAGAAATCGTACGCAGATTTGAAACGAAAAGACATCGAGTATCAAGTGGGAGACAAAGTGTTCCTTAAGGTTTCACCTTGGAAAAAGATACTCAGGTTCGGCCGTAAGGGCAAGTTGAGCCCAAGATTCATTGGGCCGTACGAAATCTCTGAACGAGTTGGTCCGGTTGCGTATAGATTGATTTTGCCCCCGGAGCTTGAAAAGATTCATGATGTCTTTCATGTTTCGATGCTTCGACGCTATCGATCTGATCCATCGCATATAATTAGCCCATCAGAGGTTGAAATTCAAGTCGACATGAGCTATGAAGAAGAACCGATGCGTATCCTAGCTAGTGAAGTGAAGGAGTTGCGAAACAAAAGAGTTCCGCTAGTAAAGGTGTTATGGCTCAAACTCGGGATCGAGGAAGCTACTTGGGAGACCGAGAGCTCGATGAAAGAACGATACCCAAACCTATTTACCGGTAAGATTTTCGGGGACGAAAATTTCTTTAGTGGGGGAGAGTTGTGACAGCCCAAAGTTGACCCTAGTCGGGAAGTGGTTTCGGGACCGCTAAACCGAGTCACCGAAATGTTTGAATGTGATACTTATTGTGTAGAATATGTAATTATGAATGTGTGAAAATTTCAAGCTTCAATTGGGTTGATTTCATGTGAATTTAGTCAATAGGACTTATGTGAGAAAATTCTAAAATGTGATAGGTCAATGTGTGAGGACCTACTAGTGCATGTGGACAAAGGGGGGGACTTGCATGTCAAATTCCCCCCCCCTAATGAGTAGTGGCCGGCCATGACAAGGAAGGATGGGCAAAACATGTCATGAAACATGTTTTGTTAGTGGAAGAATAAAATAAGGAGTATGGGTAATAAAGAAATGGAAAACAAAAGAAAAAAAAATGTGTGTGTGGTGTTTGTCCCCCCATTGCCGTGAGCTCAAGAGAAGAAAGGAGAAAAGTTTGTGTTCATCCTTTCTCACCTCCATTTTAGCCTAAATTAGAAAGAAAAACAAAGAAAAAAATTTCTCATCCTTTGGTTCATCCTTGGCCAAAAATTTTAAGGAGGAAAGAAGAAGAAAGGTGAAGAGATTCGGCCATGCATGTAGCTAGGCCAAGGTATGTTTAATGATGTTCCATGAGATGCATGCATGTTTTAGTTGTTAGCTTGAGTTCTACCTAGCCCATGGTCTAAATCTTGCTATGTGATGGAAATGGCACTTGACCATGGAGGCATCATTCTTGGTTGGTGTTTGATGTTGTGGTGATGAGGCATGAGGATAAGTTAAGATTCGGCCTAGGTGGAGGTTGTGTTAATGCCATTGCATGCAAAATATGAAGCTTGTTAATGATGCATGTGATGATGGCTTGATGATTCTTGAACCTCCTTTTTAGCATTTTTGTGTGAGCACATATGTGCATTGGTTGCTAAAGGGAGAAGAATCGGCTAGCAAGATGTGTGCTAAGGCCGAATGTAACTTTGCATGTTGATGAGCAATGCATGTGTTAAATCGATGAAAAGGGGGAGGATGCTTTACTAGTGTGTATATGTGTGTATTAAGTGTTGAAATCGACCCCAAAAATGGACATGCATATTCGGCCAAGGGGAAAGAAATTAGCTAATATGTTGTGTTGATGCATGATTTTTGCATGTATGAGACTTTAATGTCTAATGTATAAATATGGGCTAAGTGCCTTGTGTTCATCTTTTGATGCCTAAAATGATGAAATCAATTTATTTGTTTGATTAAGCTCAAGAGCAAAGGGGAAATAAAACCGATAAAGGGAAGGAAAAAGTGGTTGAATAGCTAGCGGAATCGTTCGACAACACCCGAGGTAAGTTCTTGAGTAAGAGATCTTAAATTTCGATGTGATTAAATCATGCTCTATGTGTGGCTATTGAGCCGAATGTGCAAGGACAATATGTGCCTTGTGTTTGAGTTTCGTAAACGAAAATGAAATATGAATGTGCTATGAATTATTGTTAGATGTGCATGATTAATTGAATGCTGTCCGGGCTAAGTCCCGAAGGCTTTGTGCTAAGTGAATATATCCGGATTAAGATCCGAAGGCCTTTGTGCGAGATACTAAATCCGGGTTAAGTCCCGAAGGCATTCGTGCGAGTTATTAAATCCGGGTTAAGTCCCGAAGGCATTCGTGCGAGTTATTAAATCCGGGTTAAGTCCCGAAGGCATTCGTGCGAGTTGTTAAATCCGAGTTAAGTCCCGAAGGCATTCGTGCGAGTTGTTAAATCCGGGTTATGTCCCGAAGGCATTGTGTGAGTTACTAAAACCGGGCTATGTCCCGAAGGCATTTGAACGAGGAGCTATATCCGGTTAAATCCTGAAGGTACGTGATTTGGTAATGAATGAGCTTGCTGTAAAATTCCAGCGAATACTCGAAAAACATCCCAATATGGGGATATGTTACGTATGTGTTGAATTTAATCGAGCCCTTACAATAAATGTTCGCTCAGTTGATAAACGAGCTACCGGCCTTCGGCCAAGTTAGTTTATTGTGTATGTACATAAGGGTTATTAATGTTGTGAAGCAAGTTTGATATCGGTAAATTGCGTATTATGAAATATTCCGTTTAGCTAAATGTGTGCTATTCTTTGTGCATGCTGGAATTCCTTGCTCAAACTTACTAAGCATAAATTGCTTACTCGTTACATTGCTCCTCTGTTTTATAGATTTTTGGTTCTCCATCTATCGGACTCGGGATCTTGAAGTCGAAGTCGCCCACACTATCAAAGGCTCTTTTGGGTACTATTTTGGTTGAATTTTGATATGGCATGTATAGGACTACCCATTGTTGTCTTTCGAGTACTTTATGAAATGTATAAGTGTACAGCCATGCGAAAATGGCTTGTAGAAGTGGAGTATGGCATTAGACCATTCGTATTTATGAATGTATAGATGGTTTCATGATGTAACTATGTTGGAATGGAAGTGTTGAGCAAATGATCAGCCACTAGAATGGCTAAGTATGATCATATGTGGGCTTATGTATGACAAGGCCCTAGTTGGTCCATGAAACCCCAAATTAGGTAAGGTTCACTTTGAAAACAGAAGCTGATAGCAGCAGTGGTGTGGATTGGAAAAATCACAAGAATTCGTAGGAGTGGAATTAAATAGTGAATAAATTATGTAATCGAACCTTGATGAATCTACTTTCATATGGAAGTAACGAAACAATTATAGGAACAGTACAGAAAGAGATATTCGGGTTCTTGTGTAACAGGGCCAGAACAGTTTCTGGATTCACTGTTCCGCCTTTGGAAATTCACTATAAATTGACCAGAGATAATTAGGGGTCATACCATATATGTATGGATTCCTCTCTGAGTCTAGTTTCCATAGAAACAAACGGCATCAGTATTGAAGCTCTGTGCAGAGAGATATCCCAGTCGTAATGGGAAAAGGTCAGTGTAGTCGACCCCTGTAACATGGGAGACTTTGACTAATAAACTGTACTAATTGGCCCGACCAAAAATTCTAGAAAAAAATCCATAGGTGGGGACATGAGTCTAGTTTCAGGGAAAAATCACAAAACTGATTTTTGAGTTGTGAAACTCAAGATATGATTTTTGAAGCGACTAGTACTCAGACTGGGCAGTGTCTGGAAAAATTTTTCAAAGTTTGTTAACATCTCGTGTCCGACTCCGGTGTCGGTCTCGGGTTCGGGGTGTTACAGTTTTAATTCGGAACGAAATTTTATAGCTCAAAATTTTCCGGAAATGTCATGCTTGTGCACAGTAATGCCCTGTATCTTGTCTCGCTCTTGGGTACAGGTAAGGGGTGTTACAATTCATTTGCAATCCTATATAGATTATTTAAAAAAATGATCGGAAGAATGAGTTTATGTTTTTGGACTGTTTTGAATCTCAAAAATGAAAATAAATCATTCGATCATAGCGAACATGTTGAGTTGTGAAATATTGAACATATTTTCTCGAAATTTTACTAGGTACAAATTGTCAAAATTTTGCTGGGGTAAAATAGGGATGAGAAAATTGTTTTATAAATAATTATTAAAGTTTATTTTGGGAAATAGAATAACTTGATCAAGTTGGATCATATTATAGAGTATTGGGTCAAAAAGGCTCACGAAGTACTCGTAATTGGACATAATGTGAGAGAGGCCTAAAAACCTCTCATGGACATGAAGAGGGTGACAACCCTAGTAGGAATACTAGGGTGTGCCGTCCACCCTAGTCCTATTCTAAGTAGAATGTTGTTTTTTTTTCTTATTTGAAATAAACCATTACAACTCAACAAGGGTTTTACCTTCCCTTCCTATAAATAGATGGCACCGGTAGAGCTATTAACATAACTTTGAGATATTGTTATTTTGCCTAAAAATAGAGAGATTTTATTCTCAACCATTATATATATTTTTCTTAAATAACAATTTTATCGGTTTCTATTAAGAAGAAAGAATTTTCGTTTTCAACCCAAAAAGAGAGAACTTTTTCTATCTCTGTGTTTTGATTCAATTGGTTCGAGCCCATCTTCGAAGAAGTTGTGGTATGATAATAGCGGAGAAGATCATTTGGTTGAAAGTCGAGAACAAAGAACATTCGGTAAGCCGAAAACACATGTACAAATTTGGTTAAAGTTATTACTATAAATATTACAAACTGGGTCAATTTTCAAAATTTTAATTTTTTGCTGTGAAAGAAAACCGTTTTCAAATTGGGATTTTTCCAATATGATGTAAGTAAAAGCTTATGTTCAAATAGATAAGGAAATAAAAGTCAATGTGTTGGGTATATGGCTTTTGTAGTATGTAGCATCATTCACAATAATGGAATTCATTTCCCAAGAAATGGGTAAGTGATGTTATCTCAATTGCATTACATGATAGATGAAAAGTAAACGTGGTCACAGACCGTTTGTCTTTGTGATAAATGACTTAATTACTATTTGATAGTAATTTAATTTTCATGAAGAAAGATATAATGGTTACCATGAGATAAAATAGGATCATATTGGGAGAACATATTTATCCAAAAGACATTAAGAATACTCTATGAGGGTAACACACTTATGACAAGATCATTGGACGAGCAATTATTAAATAGCTTTAGTAATGGTATATAATAAGGGAGGGCTCAATCAAAATACTTTAGTGGAATGACTTCGTGACTACATAATGTTATAATTAATAGATGAAAAAATGGAAGATAATTATAAATTATTTGAGCCCTAATTATATATATCCAATTGATTCCTCCTCTAGCTTAAGATAACCATAAATGATTGCATGTAGAACCAATGAATGAAAACGATTAATTAAGAGAAATAGTTAAATTTATCGCTATTCGTAATGAATGTGTTTTTCCATTAAAGTATAAAAATTACTTGAGAATAAATTCAATGCTCTTTGAATTATCATTAAATTAATCATAATTAAATAATTGAAATTTGAATATGGAAATAGATTAATTGGTCATCATAGAATTATTAAATGAGAAAGTCATTCAGTTAAAAGCAAGGATCGACTTGAATCCGCCTTGTACAAAGCATAAGTAACTAAATAATAATTTTCTTAACTGGATTTTTCCAACATATTTAGGATGGTAATTGTTTACCCTCTGAGGTTTATGTGCAATTGTTTATGTAGATGGGTCAAATGTGGTTCTATACGAAAAGGGAATTTCTAGTGGTTAGAAAATGGCATTTACTATCTAGTTGTCATTGAACAAATCAGTAAGGTCATGGTGGAGAAGCCTAACTTGTCTAGTTGGAGCCTCCTATGTAGCAATTTGATATGGAGCCACATATCGAAGTTCCCAACCATGTTATGTTATATTGCTCCCACCTACATTTTCGGCATATTATCTAATAAGCCCTCATTGCATTGGTGAGGGATTCAGTCATACCAACACCTCTCCTTCACCATGTAGGATTTTAGCAATAGAAATGACTCTAACAAATCCAGAGTTTATGTAGCTTTCCGATCTTACAAGCATGTACACCCTTATTTCATCATTATCCTCCAATAGGCCATCCCTAGTGTGAAGTTCATTTTCTCCCACCAGCACGTGAAACAAATAATGGTGATGACGAGGATGCTCTAGCCCATACTTAATCATGATGTAAATTGAGTTGGAACCATTAACTATCATGATGTAAAACTCCTTCATTGTTTCGACGTTACTCATGATTGAGGTTTGATGGTTAATTATTTCCACAATCATTCTATTACTTTGAAACCATTAATGTAATTATATTTTCTTAATTTTTTTTGCAGTTACTATTTTAGTTATCAAATTGTTGAGTTATGATTTTCAATAGTTCAAAGATATATTTTACTTAAGAAAATGTTTTAGGGAGAAATTAAGGTTAAAAACATAAGAAATCCTATGGTGTACATCATTCCTTATGACATGTTCTTTAAGTGTTAGATGAGATATATCTAAGCACATATAGGGTGAAAATGTGATACATCATCTGGTCAACAACCTTTTGTAAGTATCTGGGACATTAAGTCATTGATTTCATTACCAATTTAAAATCAACAAGGAATTAGTGACTCTACCAAATAGTTTGATGTCAAATTGGTAACACATCATATAGGTTGAACCCTAAACTCGTTTCCCTAAATGATACATGCACAAGGTAAATGAAACGAAGCAACGAACTAAGATCAAATTCAAGTTGTTGGGGCATGAGAAGAACCGAACTGAAGAGTAATCAAACCCTTCTTGGCCTGTAAGATACCTAAAACAACTTAAGAGTACGTGAGAAAGAGCAATTAAGGCAGCGAATCAGAGTATAAGGAAGAATGAATTCAAGTAAGAAAGAATAAGACTCAAAGAGTTTTGGATGATTATAAGCTAGATCTTGTAAGGAAATCATGGATCTTGAAACCTAAAACTTCACAAGAATATGAAGTATTAGAAAAAAAATAAATAAATAAAACAAAATCAAGATTGGAAAAGATGTGGAGAAGATGGATAAATATTGAATGGAAGAATATTAAAAATGATACCCTACGAAACCTTTTGAAAACATGATCTCCAACAAGCTTCACAATTGGTTCTAACCAACCCCCTAGGCTATCCACTTAGTAAATTAGAGGGTGAAGAGATACCCATAGCTTCACAAAGAAAAACTAAAAAGAAAACACTTCTAAAAATCACAAGAAGGTATCTTAAAGATAAAACCCAAATAGTTGAAAAAACTTTATTTAGTGAATGTGTGTTTAATGAATAATGAAGGGGACTTTATGTAGGCTAGTTAATTACATCAAAATAAAACTCATAAGTATAATAGAACTCTAATTACTATAAACAAGTAGTTTTAGTGAAACTAAACTTCCTTGTTGACTAAGAAACATAAAACTCCTAAATAACTTAAAATACGTAAAAATATCATAAAATTTGGAATAAATAAATAATAAAAAATAAAACCTAAAATACAACATTGGGCTCATATATAATCAAAATTAATCCTTAAAATCAAACCCAATATGTTTTAAACTCGAATTAATTGTCCAAATACTCATGCAACCTTTACTAAAATGATTATAACTTGAGCTCTTTGACTCAAAATTGAGTGATTCAGAATGAATTTTGAAGATAAAATATAGCTATTCAAATGGTATGAAGTCATCTCAATTCAGAAATGACTAGATCCCATCCAAAAATTCTTCACAATTTAACTTATTTTTAAAACTTGAAAATTGGCAGCTTTGGTGAATTTAATTTAATAAATTTTACCCCATCCATGCATGTATCACTAAACTCTAAATAATTTTTTATTTGTGTCTTTCCTCCAATCTATAGGCATAGCTCACTCACTTTGACTTTAGAAACACCCAATTTGTTTCATATCGAAATAGAAGGTGCACACGACAATTAGCCATCCTCTCATTTAGATGATGTTGCAATCTAGATATATCATTAACTTTGACATTACCAACACCCTGACTTCAACATAGAGTAAAATCGAAACAACCGGTGCACCTGGCATGCATCATCCCTTGCAAAATGTTATATGGGTTTTGGTAACATCTATCTTTGATCTATTTTCATTACTAATTTTGATCTATTTTCATTACTAATTTAACACCTAATGAGGTCCTCTATCAAGTCGATAGATGTCAAATTAGTAATACCTTAGGGGAATCACAGTGTAGGGATATAACTCATTTCCCTAAACCCTGCCAATTTTAAACACATTTCCCTCAACTTAAAATGGTTTTGATAGGGCAAATAGGGAAGGATTTTCAATTTAGATATTTTTGTGGGATAGGTGTACAAATTCTAACCATGGACCCTAAATATGTATCACTTGAGGGTTTAAATATTAGGGAAATAGGTTAGGTTTTGAATTTGGATATAGAAGTTGGATGAGGGAGAAAGAAGTGTCAAGTCTCATATTTAGAGATTTTATAAACCTTAAAGTCGACAACCATGAGCGACTTTAGTACAAAAAAGACCTCAACACTTGTGGGTCACAAGTTACTAAAAAATTTTGCTAAAGATTCCTTCACTCACGAATCTCTAACAAATGTATAGAACTCAACATTCATGGGTGTTGAGTTTAGTGTGTTGTCACTTTAAAAACCTTAAACCAAATAGTTCAAACAAGTTGGAATCTTTTACAACAACGGTACCTGGAAACCTATATGTATGAAGTTCAGTGTAATATTAGCCTAAACCTTAGAAAAGAAATCCTAATCTAAAACCTTAATCCTAATTTAATACATCATTGTTGTCAAATTCAATCTCTTTTTTCATAGGTTCCTTTGGTTAAAATAACAAAGATTTTTTACAAGAGAAATGGATTTTACAAGACATTACATTAACCTTAACATTCATGAGTGTCGAGCTCAGTGTTATGTACCTTACCTATCATGGTTGTCAAGTTTCTCAACTTTTTTTACCTATATGCAAGATACCCTAATCCATTTGAAACCATAAACCCCAAATCTAGGATTCTTTTAAACCCTAACCCATTTCTGTAAGCATTTAACTTTAAATCAAAGCATTCGATAAACTCTCATTATTGACCTGACAATGTATTGAAGATAAAATACAATGGAAGAAAATTATTTGATGGGTGTTTATCCTACGTTCTAGTTTAAGGAGGGTTTAGAGAAATGGATTAATGGTTTTCAATGCTTTGACAAAGCAACAGAGTGAAATAAATTAAAAAATTAGAAAAACTCGTCATAATTATGCCTATATAAAAGCAAGTATAATTAGTCTTAGGGATAAGTACGTTAAGGATTTTTGGAAATTGAGAAATTTATGAAAATTTGTTCCAATATGGGAGTGTTTTTTGCAAAAAAAAATGAAAAAAATTTGGGGATAAATAGAATTGGTTTTAAAATTTATGGTTCAATGCGATAGCTTTTGGTGAGTGTCTTTGTAACACCCCTTACCCATACCCGAGATCGGGACCAAGTACGAGGTGTTACCAGACATGTACTCGAACATTCTCAGGAAATACTGGTTATAAAATTTTGTTCCAATTTGAACCCAATCAAACAACATCTTAGTGTCCCTATTAAGGGCCTACAAGGCCCAAACATACATTGAGAAAGGTCCGAGACTAAACCGAGGACCTGAGAAAGTTCTTGAAAATTTTTGTAAGTTAAGCCTCACAAGCCTGTGTAGAGGCAATGCACATGCCCGTGTGCTTTGGGACACGCCCGTGTCTCCTACCCGTGTGGAATTAATTGAATTTATTTTCTGTTTCGAACCTACAGGGGTTTTCACATGGTCAAGCACGTGCCCGTGTCCTTCACACGGCCTAGACACGCCCATGCGGTCGCCCCTGTCCAAAAACTAGAGCATCCTGTTTATGACATCAGCAAGTATTTAAGGGCATACGGCCAAGTCGTACGCTCGTGTGCTAGGCTGTGCCCGCCACACGGTTGTGTCTCTACCCATGTGTTTACTACCATGCATTCTGACTCACAATTTTTAGGTGCAGGGGATACACGGCCATATCACACGCCTATGGGGCAATCCGTGTGTCACACACGGCCTAGACACACGCCCGTGTGTCTACCCATGTGGACCTTGTTGGGTTATTTTCCGAGCCTTTAGTCACCCTCTAATATGCATATCCATTTATAGTTTTCAATGACACTTGACATGGTCTAATTATACTCTTAAATGACTTTAATATGCTCCATTGCAAGTAAACCTCATCTCATCGGTTTTTATACATGCTAGGTTATCCCCTTTATATTAAGGATTTCCATGACTTGTAACTCAATTATCTTAAGTTATTGCCAAATTGTGTTCTAACCACCCCATGTGATTTGGTCATATTATATAAGACTAATTGTATCACACCATATTTAATCATCACAAGAACATTGGAACATAACATGCACAATTTGGTAGGTCATAACCTACACCAAAATGAGCCAATTTCCATGGCCTACAAGTGAATATGTATACTTTTATAAGCCATCATATTGGCTAATCAAATGACACATATAACAAAATAAAAAAAGCCCTATACATGCCATTGAACAAAATAAGAGTATATATATTCCAAAACTAGACAAGATGATAGTGTGTTGACTCTCCAACCATCTCCCAATCTTCGTGAGTCCACGAGCTCTGTAAGATAGGGAAAAGAGAGGGGTAAGCATTTACATGCTTAGTAAGCCCAAATAACTGGAAAGTAAACTTATCGATTAATTAACATGCATCTATATTAGGCAATAAAACCAACAAGCATGAAATAGTTTCCCTATCACATGCACTCAAACCGACAAGTTAGTTCCATAACGATACACCATGTAATTTTTCTTAGATGATCTCATCATCCAACATTTTCATTTTCATATCTCATGTTAATCCCGTTGAGTTTCTTGGAAGTCTCGATGGATTATCCATTTATCGTCAAGCCATAAGAGCGATCATCTCAAGCACGCACTCCCGCGAACCTCACATCTTACGGTGGGATTACCAGTCTAGGCTAAATCCCTTGCAGCGACAAACACCCATAATGAGCTCGGATCTAAATTACCAGTCCAGGCTAAACTTAAACCCTAGTCGGATTACCCATCCGGGCTAAATCCACAATGCACACATATTCTTCGGGAGGCTCGATCACTCAAGGAACACCAGTCCAGGCTAGATCCTTCCTATATTTGGGATCAACGAATTGCCCATCCGGGCTAAATCCTTTTCTTCAACACATGTAGGATCTCAAGTCATGTAAGCCATGGTTTATCCATCGAATTTCCCTTTTTGACTTCAACTGGGACATTTATTATCATTTCATTATTATTAACATACTTCATGGATTTTCATGCCATCATTATAACCAATTATCATACATTCATAACACATGTAATTAGGCATATTAATAGTTTACTTAAAGTTATTCGAACTTACCTGGTATCCGTTTTGGTTTTGCGTCTCGATTATTCCGAAACTTTTCGTTTTCCTCGATCGACCTCCGAAATTTGTTCCTCGGGGTCTATAACAATAAAAATGAATCATTAATACCTCACATTATTCTTTTAGAGTCTAAATTTCACCCCCGGACAAAATCATCTTTTTGCCCCTAACCTTTCACATTATTTACGATTTAGTCCCTAGGCTCGTATGATGAAATGCATGAATTTTCTACATTACCCAAGCTAGAAGAATGTTCTTTCCTCTTATGAAAGCCCATATTTTTCCATTATTTTAGATTTCTACCACATATTTTACACCTTTTGTAAAAAGGTCATTTTAAGGGTTTTTCATGAAAATTATCTAAAAAAAGATGTTTAACACACATCCAACTTTCATATTCCTCCATAAATCATCAAAGAATAAACATGTCACACATGGGTCACTTTACATACATGAACCCTAACTCAAAATATGGGTAGAAATGGAGAGAGTAAGTTACCGGGATTTTAAAAATACGAAGAACATTAAAAATAGGGCTTGGGAGCACTTACTATTGAGCTTGAAAATGTTGAAAACCCTAGATATGGAGGGCTTGAGAATTAGTCTGGATGAGGGAGAAGAATGACTGATTTTTGGCTTATTTTCCCATTTTATTTCATTAATTAGCCAAATGACCAAAATGCACTTAAGCCCTTTCTTTCAAATTTTATCCATACATGCCTATTTTTGTCCAAAAACTTAGAAATTGAGAAAATTTATCTTTAAGGACTTCTAATTAATAATCTAAAGAAATTTCATACAAATTTATTTTAGAATCCAAGTTTTGCACTTTATTCAATTTGGTCCTTAATTTCCAATTGAACACTTACTCATAGAATTTCTTCATAAAACTTTAACACATACATATTCTCATATTATAAACCTTATTTTAATCATAAAATAAATATTTCAACGTCAAATTTGTGGTCTCAAAACCACTGTTCCGACTAGGCCCTATTTTAGGATGTTACAGTCTTCAACTGTAGGGACCATCAAAAGTCACTAGGTATTCAAAACATTAGGGATTAAGAAAATGGTTTACAAATTTTTGGAATACATATATTAGGGTTTATGGTACTAGTTCTATGATTCCACCTTGACATTCTTAGATAATATGTTCTACTTCGACCAATTGGTTAGGAATGAATTGAGGAGTCAAAAGTTAGGGATTAGAGAAATAGGTTAAACCATAGTGATGACTTGGATGATCATAGGGAAATAAATTCATATAGTGCTTATATTTATGGCTCCAATCAATTGGTGGTATAGATCATCTCTATGAAATCCAATACTTCAGTTATGTAGACTCGTTCAAAAGTACAGCTATAGAATCGATTTAATGCAAGAGTTTGGATCATCAACAACTTTATAAGACAAAAAGGTAAACAATATAGATTGCTTTAGGGTTCAGGGAAATTGAGTTATGTCATTCTTTTTACATGTGTTGTTATGTTATCAACTAATTAGTTGTCTTAGTGTGTTATGTGTTGTAAATTTTTCTAGGTTAATCCCAGATATGGTTTTTAAATTATTATAATTATTTAGTTTTAAGAGTTTTTAAAAAAATTAAAATATTGTCACGTTTGTATAAGGTACATATGGCATGCCACATGTTAATGTTTGGTTCCTCCTTTAGTTACATGAGCATTTAACAATAAAAATGTATAGAATTTTTAACAGAAGGACTAATTTGCTCTTTGATCTATCATACAAGGGCTAATATGCCATTTTGTTAGTAGAAAGGGTAAAATGCAACCTGATTTCTAATACAGGAGCTTCCATTGTAATCTTTTTTAATTCTACTCATCCTTTAGTTTTGGGTCACTTATATAAAAAATTTAAAAAGTCAAATCATCACTTAACAGCAAATATAGATGGAAGTTTTAATGAAAGAGACAATTTGTACTTTTTTCTACTGTATATAATATGATTTGTCTATTTTATTAAGTAAAGAAGACAAAATACAATTCATATCTATGATACTTTTACCATTTTTTTACTTAAAATAATTAAACTACTATATCCATTATACATTAATTAAATATCATATTTAAGATTATCTTTAATTTAAGATAGATACCCCATTAAAAATTCACTCAATCTTTTTGTTTAAATTCAATTTGGTTTTAAAGTTCAATACACTTATTATTTCAGAATATTATATTTTTTTCTTATCATTATAAATGTGAAAATTGTATACTAATAAGAAAACATATTACTAAATTTTAATGTCAATTAAGAAAAGACAATAAATTCAATAAACTTCAAATAAAATAGTAGTAAAATCAAGAGATTTATATAATTTTTTTTCCTTACTTTTCCTTTTTTTTTTGCATGAATTATTTTTATTAAGAGGAAAAATAAAAGGAATTGACTTTTCCTAACTTTACTCCATTTTTTAATACTCCAATTTGAAGTAAATAGAAGAGAAAAAGGAGATGTAAACAATTTTACAATATTTAAAACATTATTTTTGCCCTAAAATTATTTTACAATTAACTCTTTATTCTTAAGTTTATTTTCAAAAAATAATATTAGCTCTTTATTAATTTAATGTTATTTCATCATGCAAAAATTGGATATATGGAATGGAAAATGATTATATGAAATGGAAAAATTGTTATTTAAATTGGATATGATTGTATAATTTGCTACAACTGAATGGTCATATATGTACTAAGTATGTTCATTTGAATATATTTCATAACATGGCAATGTGTTATGTTTGTTTTGTGAAGGAACTAACTTTGTCGGTTTGTGGTTTGAATAGGTCATCAATGATCACCATGTTTCCTAAATGTATTGTATGTTTAATGTTTATGTTATATTATACTCGAGTAAGTTATGTTAAGTTTATGTATGAACTTACTAAGCACTGTGTTGCTTATGTTTGCTTTGTTTGATTACTTATAGATCATCAGATGTTTTGGAGTCGGTGGGAATTCAAGTCGAAGCTCACACTATCCGTTCAATGACTTGGTAGATTTTTTGATCATTTTTTGATAGGCTATTAGTGACATGTAAATAGGTATTTTGATTACAAATGTGTAAGTATAAGTTTGTATTTCAAATGGCATGTAATGATAAGTTCTAGTTATTGTTATGTTTTGAGATGAAGTGACAAATATGATTTGGTCATTTGGTTAACTTTGCCTAGGATTTGATTTGGTATGTGAAGTTGAATGTATGTAAATGTGTATGGCATGTGAATGATGCTTAAATGGTAATGAATATTAAATTGTAAATTTTGAATTGAGGTGTCAATTGTGGCATATTGGTTAGGCACTTAGAATGAATCAATTAAGTGTTGTTTTGGGTTTGTTTTGATGATTTTAGATAGGTCTGAATGATGGTATGTTGTAGCTCGTGACATAAGTGAACTTGGAATAGGTAACTTGTTGATAAAGAGTTTTATAGGTGCACACGGGCTAATACACAGCCTGACACATAACTGTGTGCCATGTACTGGTATAAGGCATGGCCATGTGGTCTATGTGGTTTAGGTGTTAATTAGCATATAGGGCCACAGTTAGTTACATGGCCGAGTGACACGGCCGCATGATCCTGGATTATACGACATCAATTTGTAGCACGGCTTGGGACACAGCTGTGTGGTTCTACACCACATGGCCTTAGCCTATCACACGGCCGTGTGACCCTCTATTTTGTATTTTTGCCTCCTTTTTATCTGAAATGTTTCAAATGAGTGTATGCTTTGTTTTAAATTATTTTATGGATTTTGTAAGCTCGATTTAACCCTGTTAATATATGAATAACATGTTTTTGACTATATGTTTGATAATTAATGATTGTTTAGAAAAATTTTACATTGATATAGCATGATTTTATCCTGTTATAAGTGGTAGCATCCTGTAACCCTAATTCAACGATGGAGACAAGTGAGAGGTGTTACATTTGAGCTAGCATCTAAAGACGGTTTAACAATCAAGCGATCGTCAGAGAAGCTCAAACGATAATCAAAACATTCTATAACAATTACGTTTACTTCTGGATCATATTTCTATGAAATATCTCAGTCCATCTCAAAGCCTCCACACTTCAATGGAGCAAATTACTTTTATTAGAAAATAAGAAAGATGCTCTTCATTCAAGCAGATGATATTGTGGCTTAGGATATCATCATTGATGGTCCTTTCACTTCTCAAAAAAAATGAGAACAAGTAGTGTTAAAGATTAAGAGAGAATGAAGTAAAGAAAAAAGGAATGTACAACTCAGTGCTAAAACCATACACATTCTATTTTATGCATTTCGCCTAGATAAGTAGAACAGGGTGTCAATAGAAGTGGAAGGAAAGACACTGCACTACAATTTGAGTCACGGGCTCTTGCTAAGGCTTATGCTATCCGGGTTCACGAGGACCTTCAACACCAGATGTTATCGTTGGTACATTTTCTCTCTTTGATGTTACTGTTTATTCTTTGATTGACCCGGAGTTAACTCATTTGTACATATGCACTGTATTTGTAACTAATCCATTAGGTCAATGTGTTTTATTTGATAAGATTTGTAAGAATTGTCCACTAAGAATCCGATATTGTGACTTTCTGACCGATTTGATACTATTTCCCTTTTAACAACTTTGATGTTATTCTCGACATGGATTGGTTGACTATGCATGATACTGGTGTTAATTGCAAAAGAAAATAGATTGTATTGAAATGTCAGAACGGTGAGTTGCTTCATGTGGAATTGGATAGGTTTGACTGTGCCACCAACATTATTTCTGCTTTATCATCTCAGAAACTTGTCAAAAAAAAGGGTGTAAGGTGTACTTAGCATATATACTTGATACCAGAGCTTCAGAATTGAAAATTGAGCTAATTCCTACTGTATACGATTTTGCTGGTGTTTTCCTAGAATAATTGTTAGGGTTACCACCAATCAGGGAGGTTGAATTTGCTATTGAATTGACACTTGGAACTTATCCGATATCAATTGATCCCTATAGAATGGCCCTAGCTAAATTAAAAGAACTTAAAGCACAGTTACAAGAATTGTCTGACAAATTATACGGCTGAGTGTGCCTCCCTAGGTTGCACTAATGTTGTTTGTAAATAAAAAAGATGGGGTTGATGAGATTGTGCATTGATTACTAACAGTTGAACAAAGTCACGATTAAGAACAAATATTCGCTACCTTGCATTCATGATTTGTTTGATTAGTTGAAATGGGCAATAGTGTTTTCAAAAATCAATCTTTTTTTTGAATATTATCAACTCAGGGTTAAAGAGACAAATGTGTCTAAAATTGTCTTTCGAACCAGGTACGAACATTATGAATTTTTAGTTATGTCATTTGGGTTAACCAATGCTCCAGTTGTATTTATGGATCTAATAAACATAATATTTTAGTCGTATTTAGACAAGTTTGTTTTTGTTTTCATCGATGACATATTAATCTATTCATGAAATGAGGCTGAGCATGCCCAGCATTTGAGCATTGTATTACAAACATTATGTGAGAAACAGTTATACTCAAAATTTAGTAAATGTGAGTTATGACCTCTAGAAGTCATGTTTTTGGGTCATGTAATATCGACAGACAAAATACAGGTTGATCCTAGCAAGATTTCTACTATACTAAGTTGGAAACCTCCGAAAAATGTCATTGAAGTAATAAGTTTCCTAGGTCTGGTTGGTTATTACAGATGTTCTGTCAAAGGTTTCTCAATAATTGCATTGTCGATGAAAAGACTATTGCAAAAAGATGTTAAATTTGTTTGGACCGATAAATGTAAACATAGCTTCGAGCAATTGAGAGTGATGTTAATAGAAGCTCTCGTATTAACTCAACTAGAATCTGGGAAAGAATTTGTGGTATATAGCGATGCTTCACTCAGTGGTTTGGGTCGTGTCTTGATGCGAGAAGGTAAAGTTGTGGCTTATGCTTCCTGACAGTTGAAACCACATGAGAAAAGCTATTCGACACACGTTCTAGAACTAGTAGCTATCATGTTCACCCTAAAAATTTAGCGACATTATCTGTACAGAGAAGTGTCATATTTTCACCGGCCATAAAAGCTTGAAATTTTTGATGTCCCAAAAAGAGCTGAATTCAAAACAACATAAATTGTTGGAATTATTGAAAGATTATAAGTTGATCCTCAACTATCACCCGGGAAAAGCCAATATAGTTGTGGATGCCTTCAGTCAAAAATCATTATTTGCTTAGAGAGCCATGGCCATCTGTTTGATGCTTGGAAGTAATGGTTCAGTTTTGGCCAAGTTAAAGGCTAAACCGATGTTTTTACAACAATCTATGAAGCACAAAAAAAAATGATTTCGAGTTGAATGTTAAGCGAGAACAGATTTGAAAAGTGCTAGATACTAAGTTTCGTACTTTTGATGACAGTAGTTTGTATTTTTGGGATAAATTATTTGTACCGAAGAATTCTGAAGTTAAATGAGAGATTTTACAAGATGCTAACTACAACACATATTCGATTCATCCTAGTAGTAAAAAAATGTACAGCCATTTGAAACAAATGTAGTGCTGGCCAGATATGAAACGTGAAATTATAGAATTTGTGTCGAAATATCTGATATATCAATAGGTTAAAGCCGAGCATCAAGTTCCATCAAGGTTGTTATAACCTGTTATGATTCCAAAGTGGAAATAAGAATAAGTCACCATGGATTTTGTGTCAATGTTGTTGTTATCACTGAGAAAAGAATATGTGATATGGGTTGTCATTGATTAATTAATAAAATCTGCACATTTTATCCTTATACACACAAATTTTTCACTTAAGAAATTAGTAGACTTGTATGTTTCTGAAATCTTCAAATTGCATGGTGTACCATTGTCGATTATTTCTGACTGCGATTCGAGATTTAACTTTAGATTTTAGGGTAAGTTACACGAGGCTCTAGGCACTAAATTAAATTTTAGCAAATCATTTCATTCACAGACAGACCGTCAGTCTGAGAGAGTAATTTAGAAACTCAAGGATATGCTCCGTTATTGCATTCTTGAATTTGAAGGTAACTGGGAAAATTTTCTTTCTCTAGTTGAATTTGCTTATAAAAAAAATCACTAGTTGAGTATTAAAATGGCCCCTTACAAAGGTTTATATGGTCTAAATTGTAGAGCTCCGTTGTACTAGACTAAATTGAGTGATAAAAAATTTTGTGTATAGACTTTATCTGTGAAATTGAAGAAAAAGTCAAGGTTGTTCAAGATTGTTTGAAAGTTGCTTTCGACCGTCAGAAATCATACGCCGATTTAAAAATAAATTTTAAGATGGTGGTAAATTGTTCTTAAAGGTACCACCCTGAAAGAAAGTTTCCATTTTGGTCAAAAAGGGAAACTCAGCCCACGTTCCATCGGTCCATATGAGATTCTCGAGAGAATAAGGCCGACAACTTATCGTTAAGCTTTGCCGTCAGAACTAGAAAATATTTATAATGTTTTTCACACACCGGTGTTGAGATGGTATAGATCTGATACCTCTCACATGATCTCTCCGTTGATATAGAGTTATGGTCTGATATAACATACAATGAGGAGTCAGTTAAAATTCTGGCTTGAGAAATCAAAGAATTGAGAAACAAACGTATAACTTTAGTAAAGGTTCTTTGGCAACACCATGGTATCAACGAAGCTACTTGAGAACCGGAAGAAGCTATGAAATTCCAATATCTGAACCTTTTCTCTGGTAATATTTTCGGGGACAAAATTTTTTTATGGGGGAGAGTTGTAATAGCCCGTTTTTCAGTGGTGTCGAAAACGATGGCTTCAAGATCATAATTTCGACCAGTGAGTCAGTAAATATTATTTATCTAATATTAATGAGTCTATTAAAGTGTCGTATTAAAGTTTAGTTCAGTCATTTCAATGTTTGGTTGGTTAATTAGATAAAAAAGACTAAATCGTATATTCTAAAAAATTTGATCGCTATTAATCTAAATGTGCTAAATGACTATAAAAGCATGATTGGACAGCTTTAAATGGCAATTAACCATATTTTGAAGTAGGTGGATGGTTTATGCATATTTTCAGTGAAATTTTAATTACATTTTAAGGGTAAAATGGAAATTAAGTAAATAAAATTATAAACAAAATAGGGAAACAAGCTATCTTCTCCACTTGGATTTTCTTAATCGAAAACACTATTGGAAGGCCTTAATAGATTTGATCAAGCATTCATCTTGCTTGTAAGTGAATTTTGCTACTTTTTTTTATAAATTTTATATTTTTGAGATCATTGTAACTCAATCTAGCTAATCCAAGGATTATTTTGTAAAATTATTAAAGGTTTTGAGACTTACCATTAATGATTTTTAAGTGTTCTTGAGGTTGGTTGATACATTATAAGCTTGGTGTTAAAATATGATTATTTTGTAAAGTAATTTTAGTTAGTTTTGAGCTTAGGGACTAAATTAATTAAATATTAAAGTTAACAAGGAATATTTGTCAAACTTACTCATCCAAGGGCTGTTTAAGAACTATATTGAATCTGACACTAAGGTTTTAGGTTGAATTGTGAAAAATGTGCGAGTTTCGGTTTTAAGGACTAAATTGAATAAAAGGTAAAATTTTAGGGTAACAATGTAAAATATTGCTTAAGGGTCATGTGCATGTATTTGAAATTATAAGGTAATTAAAGTTTATAATTGAATTAAGTTAGATTATAGATCAAGAACGGATCAACCGATAGACAAACACGTGAAAGGAAAAATTACTAAGTAATCCTTGGTGTTGCAATTATTGCTTATTCGGTTTAGGTAAGTTTGTATAGTGTATAAACTGATTTAGTTGTTGTCTTTATGATAATATGTTTGTGTATGTTTTTTTATTTAAATACCTTGTACAAAAATCTTAGACATTAGATGGATTAAAATGTAATGATATTATAATTAAGGTATGTGATATGGTTGAATTCATGTGAATGTAACAATGTTTAAATAACTAAATGATATGATTATGAATTAAAGCTTGTATGAACTTAGTGAACGGGTAAGATACAAATGACATGTTATAGGGTTATTACCATTTCAGGCGTTGGTCTTAGATATCCTACTGATGGCTAAGGTTCTGCATTTATTGCGGATTTTTCAAAACTCGTGTGAGCAGCATCGTGTAGCCTTCATCCCTACCAACAACTCATGTGAGCATTTTTATCCCACGTATCCAATATTATTTCATTATAGTTCATCGGGTAGAAATCAGATATATGAAATGGCAATTGGATATACAAAATGGCAAATGGTTATATGAAATGGAAAATGGTCATTTGAATTGGATATGATTGTATAATTTGCTACAATTGATGGTGATATATGTAACAAGTATTTTCATTTGAATATATTTCATAAGCATGGCAATGTAACACCCCTAACCCGTATCTGTCACCGGAATAGGGTTACGAGGCATTATCGATCAAATCACAACATACAATATAAATTTCTCGAACATAAAGCCATTATCACATATACATCAATCAAACATAATCACATTGTCCCTTATAAGGCTCTACGAGACCTTAAAACATGCTTGAAAAAGGTTTGGGACTAAACCAATAATATTTGAAAACACTGAGTAACTTAGAAAAATTTCAAGCATTCAAGGGCCATATGCCCTTGTGAATAGCACACGGCCACCAGACACGCCCGTGTCCAGGCCGTGTAGAAACAAGGCATACATACTGACTTAGGTCATATGGCCAGCCACACGAAACTGTGCTAGCCCGTGTGCCACACACGGCTAGTAGACATGCCCATGTGTCTAAGCCATGTAACTCACTAACTTGTTTTAATTAAGCATTAAGGGTCACACGGTAGAGTCAGACACCCGTGTACTCAACCGTGTGGTACGAAAATAGGCTTGTTATAAGCTACTTTTTTTTCCACTTAAGTCACAGGCATCCTAAGGCATCCAAATGGTACCAAATATTCAACTAAATAAGCAACCAAAAGTGACCATTTCCAGCATAAATTATACCATATTGAATCATTACATTTCACTTCTCAAATCTCAACCATTTCTTAACCAAAACACATACCAAAACTAGCATGAATCATTTACCATTTTTAACATTTTTCATATGTTTCAAATTCAAACTAAATAACCAACCATATCATTCAACCTATAACCAAACCAAAGCTTATCGATGCATCATCTCAAACTCATACCAATACATGCCAGTTTTTAAACCACATTGTTACCACATTTGCATTCCAAGCCAAACCACAAATAAATAACATAAGCCAAATACACATTTTATACCAACCATGCCAAAACATAAGGCCACATTTTAATCATCAACCCAAAATCATTAATAAGCCATTTCAAATGACCATATACATTTCTTACAACCATATTAAAAAGACCATAGCCTATACATGCCATATAACCAAGCCACAAAGTGTAAAAAATACCGAAAATCAATAGCCAGATAGTGTGATGCGATCTCTATTAACTTCCAACCCGAGCGGACATCCGAAACACTATAAAACATAGAAAACTAACACAAAGTAAGCTTCACAGCTTAGTAAGTTCGTATGTGAGCCTAAAATGATCACAACATTCATATAGCATTTCGAAATAGATAAACCATTAACATTTAAAGCATCAATTCATGAGCTAACATCAAATTATTCATGTCCTCATTCACAAGTTCTCAACATCATATAGCTCGATACTTGAGTAGTTTTTCGTACATACCTGTACCAGTACCTTTCTATTTATCACCCATACTCTTATCAAACCTCTCTGGTTTATAAGTGCTTATGATAAAAATTCATCGATTTACCGATGTCATAGTCTAACTATGGTCTTACACATACATTGCCAAGGCCCTATCGTGGTTTTTCTTTCACGTGCCATAACCTGGTTATGGTCTTTTTAGTCGATTTCCATAGTCTAGCTATGGTCTTATTATTTGATTGCCATAGCCTAGCTATGGTCTTATTCGGCAACTTACATTTCTTAATCCGTACTTTTCATTTAATAACTCAACATTTATTCAATTCGATATTTCATCACATTTTCTTTAGCCAAGTGAATTATGTGAAATATTATCAAATAACGGTGTTTCGTACACTATGTACCATATGTATATCTAGTTAAAACCACTCATATCTCACATATCATTCAATTCATACTTCGTTATAGCCAAATAAACACATTTTGACATGAAACATACTTATACACAATTCTTTCTTATTTAATATACATGATACAATATGAACTCACCAATTTACTTTCATTCGATTCTCACATAGGTTTTGTACGTACTTGTATTACTTATTTCAATCTACTTTCATTCTCATCTTAACTATACCTGTTGAACCTTTCAGAATCGCTAAGGATACTCAGATATCACATAAATCTCATACAATGCCATATCCCAGATATGGTCTTACATGTTATCTCACACTGATGCCAATGTCCCAGACATTGTCTCACACGAAATCATATAATGATGCCAATGTCTTAGACATGGTCTTACACGTAATCACAGTACAATGCCAATGTCCCAGACATAGTCTTACATGTAACCTCATCTCGGTAATCTTAATGTCATAACATTTGTATCCTATACTATTCCTAGGTTCTTACGGGACTTTCGGATGTCATAACTCTCTCGATTCTTACTTGTAATCATGACCATTTAGCATTCAATTCAATTAAATAATAAATAATCATTTATAACACAATTTAAGTATGTTTATTAGCATACAAACTTACCTCATTCGCTGTAACGACGAATTAGGTCGACTAATCCGATACTTTGTTTTCCCCCGTTCTAGATTCAAATCTCATTTTTCTCAATCTATTTGAGCAAAAACACCATGGCCGAATGTCAAGCTCTTCAATGGCTATTTTAAACCCCATTTTCAGTTGTAAATGGATGGAAGATGATGATATTTGGCTTTGTTTTATTTATTATTAACATTAATTACCTATTTACCCTTTTACCCTTTAAAAACATTAATAATAACACCAATTGTCACTCCACTATCATCTACTATCTCATAAATGGGCTATTTACCACATAAGGACCTTCACTTTTAAGTTCTATAGCTATTTGACACCTTTAGCTTATAGAACATAACTTTTACGCTATATGCTATTTGGTCATTTTTACCGAATTAAACACTTAAACTATAAATTTTTTTTACGAAAATTTCACACAATGCTAATATCATGCTTTAAATATTAAAATAATAATAAAATATTTTTTTTGAAGTTGGATTTGTGATCTCGAAACCACTGTTCCGATTTAGCTAAAAACGGGCTGTTACAGGCAATATGTTATGTTTGTTTTGTAAAGGAACTAACCTTGTTGCTTTGTGGTTTGAATAAGCCATCAATGATCATCGTGTTTCTTAAATGTATAAATTGAATGTTCATTACTTATGTTATATTAAACTCAGGTAAGTTATGTTAAGTTTATGTATGAACTTACTAAGCATTGTGTTGTTATGTTTGCTCTATTTGATTTCTTGTATATCATCGGAAGTTTTGCAGTTGGTTGGAATTTAAGTCAGAGCGCACACTATCCTTTCAATGACTCAGTAGATTTTTTGATCATTTTTTGATAGGTTATAAGTGACATGTAAATAGGTATTTTGATTACAAGTGTGTAAGTATAAGTTTGTGTTTGAAATGGCATGTAATGATAAGTTCTAATTGTTATGTTTTGAGATGAAGTGACAAATATCATTCAGTCATTTGGCTAACTTTTCCTAAGATTTGATTTGGTATGTGAAGTTGAATGTGTGCAAATGTGAATGGTATGTGAATGATGCTTAAATGGTAATGAACGTTAAATTGTAAATGTTTGAATTAAGGTGCCAATTGTGGCATATTGGTTAGGCATTTAGGATGAATGAAATAAGTGTTGTTTTGGGTTTGTTTTGATGATTTTGGATAGGTTTGAAATTATGGTATGTTGTAGCTTGTGACATAAGTGACTAGGATTAGGTAACTTGTTGATAAAGAGCCTTATAGGTGCATACGGCGACTTGACACATGATCATGTGCTGTGCACGAGCATAAGCACAACCGTGTGGTCTATGTGGTTAAAGTGTTAATTGGTGTACACGACCACAATTACTTACACGGCTAGGTGACACAATCATGTGACCCTAGATTACACGACTTCAGTTTGTAGCACAGCTTGCGACACGACTGTGTGGTTCAGCACCACATTGCCTCAGCCTGTCACACGATCGTGTAACCCCCTATTTTGTATTTTTGCCTCATTTTTCTGAAATGTTTCAAATAAGTGTCTACTTTATTTTAAATTATTTTAGGGATTCCATAAGCTCAATTTAACCCTGTTAGTATATGAATAACATGTTTTTGACTATATGATTGATAATTAATGATTGTTTAAGAAATTTTACATTGATATAGCATGATTCTGTTCTGTTGTGAGTGGTAGCATCTTGTAACCTTAATTCAACAATAGAGACAAGGGAGGGGTGTTGCATTTGAGCTTGTCTCTAAAGACGGTTTAACAATCAAGAGATCCTTGGAGAAGCTCAAACGATAATCAACACATTCTACAATAATTGTGTCCACTTTTGGACCATATTTCTATGAAAAATCTTAGTCCATCTCAGAGTCTCCATTCTTTAATGGAGTAAATTACTCTTATTAGAAGATAAGAATGATGCTCTTCATTCAAGTGGGTGATCTTGTAGCTTGGGATATCATCATGGATGGTCTCTCAATTTCTCAAAAACAATAAGAGCAATTAGTGTCAAAGAGAAAGAGAGAATGAAGTGAAGAAAAAAGAGAGAATGAAGTGAAGAAAAAAGGAATGTACAACTCAATGCTAAAACCATTCACATTTTATTTTATGCACTTGGTTCTAATGAGTAGAATAGGGTGTCATTTTATTCCAATGCCAAGGAGATATGGGACAAGCTTGAGGTCACTCATGAATAATAATAAGAAGCCTACTTTTTCCTTATGGACATAGAAGATTCCAAGGTAACTTTTATCTCATCTAACTCAATTTCTTATTCTTTTCATGAGTTACAAGATGTCTATGATGAATTAGGATTGGAGTTTGAAATTATGGTTTCAAAATATAAGAAAAACATTTCAAAATAAATTATATGCAAGTAATTATAAACGATTTTGAGAAAAATAATTCTGACTTTCATAATTTAGTTTCAAAAGTTCATGATGATTTTAAAAAGTAACTTGAGTTCCTTGAAAAGAAAAAAACTCTATCTAACAAAGCTTCTCCAAAAGGTTTTAAAAAGGGAGAAAGTTCAAAAGCAAACTTTTTTAAAATCAAGCTTTTATTACTATAAACATAGAGGTCCCCCAAGTTTTTAAAAAGGAAAATTTGTTAAAAGTATATAGGTAGCTAAAGGACTCATGACTACTCAAGATAAGGATATCATTTCAAAATGGATACCCAAAGTGACTAAAATTATAGTAACTAATACTTATAGACCCAAAAGAATGTAGGTATTAAAAATCAAGACTTAATTATATGTTTGTAAGGAAAAGAGCATTCCTTCAAGATAGACAATTCAAGTACAAATTCATGGTATTTTGATAGTGGATGCTCAAGACATATGACTAGTGATAAGAGCCATTTTATCAATATAAAGCCAAAAGGTGGATTAGAAGTTACATTTGGTGAAAACTCCAAAGGACTCATTGAAAGAATTGGCTCTATTGGTAAAAACTCTTCAATTTTTATTGAAAATGTTTTATATGTCAACGGTTTTAAGCATAATCTTCTAAGTGTTAGTCAATTATGTGATAAAGGTCTTAATGTCATTTTTTAGTCAAATGGATGTAAAGTAATTGACATTGTGTCTAATAAGATTTTGCTTGTTGGTCATAAAATAGGAAATACATACATGGTGCATTTATAAGACTTACATGATTCAAACATTTTCCTTATAATTAAAAATTAAAATACTTTTGTAACATCTCGAATTAGGGCCTAGTCGGAACAGTGGTTTTGAGACAAAAAATTCGAGATAGAAATAATTATTATATGATTCTTATGAGGTTTATGTTATGAATGCATGCTTGTGTGAAAGTTTCATGAAGAAATTCTAAGAATAAAATGTTCAATTGCATTTTAGGGACCAAATTGAATAAAGTAAAAAACTTGCATTCTAGAAGCTTTTAGCATGAAATTACTTTAGATTATGAATTAGGGGGTCCTAATTAGCAATTTGACCAATTTCTATAATTTTAGACAAAAATGGACATGCATAGGAAAAATTGGAATGAGAAACCCTAAGGGCATTTTGGTCATTAGGTAATTAAAAGAATAAAAAGGGAAAATCAAACCAAAAATGTGTCCATCTTCCTGCTTGGTTGCTAAAAATCACAAAACACCATAGCTAGGGTTTTGTTCAACATTTCCAAGCTTAATAGTAAGTGTTCTCTAGCCCTGTTTTTAATGTTCTTTATATTTTTGAAGTCCTAGTCACATGGCCTACCCATTTCTAGCTATATTTTGAGCTAGGGTTCATGTATGAAAATTGACCCATGCATGACATGCTTGTATTTTTATGATTAATGGAGTAATATGAATGTTTGAAGCATGATGAACATCTTTTATTAGGTGATTTTTAGTGAAAACACCTAAACAAAGGACTTGTTTGTAAAAGTGAAAAAGTGAGTAGTAATAATGTGAAATAAAAGAAAATATGGGCTGGTATGAGCATAGAAAAGGTTCGACCAAGCTTGGGTAATCAAGAAAATGTATGCATTTCATTTTACGAGCCTAGGGGCTAAATTATAAATATGTGAAAGTTTAGGAGTCAAAATATAAATTTGCAAAAGTATGATTTATGGACCCGTTTGAATAATGTGAATAATAAATAAGTTAAATTTGGCATTATAGATCAAGAAAAAGTGAATCGAGACTTGATCAAGGAAAGAATAAAGTATACGACGACTAGGCTCGATTACCACCGTTTTGTACTGAGGTAAATACATATGCAAATAATGTGGTATGGCAGTATGTTTTAAATGCTTTATAATGTGATAAATGTTTTATTTTAATTATGAGTTATATGCTTATTGATTGTTATGAAAGCATGAATGTTATTATGGTCATGATTTACGACGTTCGAGCAAGTACGATGGAGATACTATATGCAAGTAAGGAAAAATCTCATTTGAACCTTAGGAATAGTTTAGCATACAAGTGACATGTCACTAGGAACTAAGAAATCCGAACTTGTTGAGTGGCTCGGGTTCTTTGAGATATGTGGCATCTGAGCTCGTTGAGAGGTCTGAGTTCATTATGGATGCAAGCATCTGAGCTCGTTCAGTGGTCTGAGTTCATGATGGATACGATTCATGTAACATACGAGCTCGTTGAGAGGTCTAAGTTCATTATGGATGTGTTACATGTTATGTGGTAGCTTCGGCTACGTTTGTATATGAGGCACTTATGTGCAAGGTTTTCGCGTATCCAATGGTATTCCGAATGTTCAACGGGTATTGTAATAAATGTAATGAGAGTCCTGAGACAGACATATGAAAAATATATGGTTATGGATACTTTACGATGAGTATAGGTATGTATGCTAAACCTATGAGTAATGCCTTAATAAAGATCGGTTTACGATAAGCAAGTATATATATATGCATATGATGAGTAAGCAAAGAGGTTTGAATGAAGAATAATCTTTATGTATATATTATCAAGTTTTTATATGTTAATTGGTTACCACTATTGCATATTATTTGCATGTGGACTTACTAAGCTTAATGCTTACTCCCCTCTCTTTTTTCATCCTTTGTAGTTCCGCCAAGCTAGCTCGGGGATCGGAAGATTTAGGAGTATTCGATCACACTATCAAAAAACTATTAGGTATAGTGAAATTATTATTTTAAGTATGGAATGTATAGGAAACTTGGTCATTTTGTGATATGTGTCATGCTATTTGGCCAAATTATGAAGGCCTATGATAATGATGATTCATTTTGTAATGGCCATGTGATATGGCTCATATTTGATCATTTGGGTTGTAATCTAATTACCCATGCAAGCATGTGCTAGTGTTTTGATGGTAGGACATGGTATTGCTTGGTGAGTGCATGAATACACAAATTGAAGTTATGGTAACAAGTTTAATAATGCATGAAATTGGTGTGGAATGTCTCTAAATGGTGTAACAAATGAGCGCGCAATAAAATGACATTATGCAGATGTGAGAGTGCCATGGTGTGGAATGTTTGAGTGCACAAATATGTCATGTTGCATGTTATAAAGTGTGTTTAAATGTATGAGTGATTGAGGGTGACTATTGGCTTGGAATATAGCCTCCAAAAAGGTCCACACGGGTAGACACACAGGCATGTGTCTAGGCCGTGTGTGACACACGGTCTGCCCCATGGGCGTGTTGAATAGCCGTGTGTCCCCTACACCGAAAATTTCTAAGTCAATATGCATGGTAGTAAACACACGGGCAGAGACACGGCCGTGTATCTCAGCCATGTAGAGGACACGGCCTAGCGCACGGGCGTGTGCCTTGACCGTCTGCCCCTAAATGAATGATGATGTCATAAACAGAATGTTCAGGTTTTTGGACACGGGCGATGACACGGGCGTGTCTAGGCCGTGTGAGGGACACTGGTGTGTGCTCGGCCTTGTGAAAACCCATGTAGGTTCGAAATGAAAAATAAATTCTAAAAATTCTACACGGGTAAAGGACACGGGCGTGTCCAAAAGCACACGGGCGTGTGCATTGCCTCCACACGGGCGTGTGAGGCTTAAACCTAGAAATTTTCTTAGAATTTTTCTAAGTTCTCGGTTTAGTTCTAGGTTAATTTTAATGTATGTTTTGGACCTCGTAGGTCCATGATAAGGACAATATGATTTTGTTTGATTGGTTTTAATTTGGAATGAAATTTTATGACCCGTATTTTTCGGAAATACCCTGTTTATGTTCTGTAATGCCTCGTACCTTGTCCCAGTCTTGGGTACGGGTAGGGGGTGTTACAACTTTTTTATTGTGGCATAGTAAATTAGGACATGCTAACATAAGCATATTGTATAAATTGGCTAAACATGATTTAGTAAGAGGATTGTCAAAAATTGATTTTAACTTAGATAAAGTTTGTAATGCATGTGTTAAAGGCAAACATAAGAGAGTATTCTTTAAACCTATTAATGATGTATTTACTAATAGAGTCTTACAACTTATTCACATAGATCTTTTTGGACCTATTAGAACTACTAGCTTGGGTGGAAAACAATATGTTTTTTGTGGTTTTTAGTGACTATTCTAAATTTACTTGGGTTCTTTTCTTAAGTACTAAAGATGAAGCTTTAGAAAAATTCATCACATTTTCAAAAATTAATCAAAATGAAGAAGGTTACTCTATCACTAGTGTTAGAAGTGACCGTGGAATCAAATTTCAAAATATTGGTTTTGAAAATTTTTACAACTCAAATGGGATTAGCAATAACTTTTTAGCACCTAAAACCCCTAAACAAAATAGAGTTGTTAAGAGGAAAAATAGAACTTTAGAAGAAATGTCTAAAACCATATTTTGTGAAAACAATTTACCAAAATATTTTTGGGCAAAAGCCACAAACACTTATTTTTATATTGTTAATAAGTAATGATTAGGCATATTTTAAAGAAAACTCCATATGAACTTTTCAAAAACAAAAAGTCTAACATTAGCTATTTTCATCCTTTTAGATGCAAGTGCTTTGTTTTAAATAATGACAAAAACAATATTGATAAATTTGATGCAAAAAGTGATGAATGAATTTTTCTTAGTTATTCTTTAAATTCTAAAGCTTATAGAGTCTTTAATAAAATAACTTTAGTAGTTAAAGAATCAATACATGTTGTTTCCCATGATGCTAATCCTCTTCATAGAAAGGATGCTTGTGTTGATGATGATGATGATGATGTAGGAATATTAAACAATGATGATAAGGTTGATCATTCATCAAATCACAAGATTCAAGAATAAACACAAAAAGCTCGAAAGGTGCTCACTATATAGGAAAAGGATGTCAGCCATCCAAGAGAGTACAATTATGTAAAGAATGGTAAGATTTTGGGGATCCATCCAAAGGGGTAACTACTAGATCTTCTTTAAGAGATACATGTAATTATGTTGAATTTATCTCATGCATTGAGCCTAAAAATATCAAAGAAACATTAAATGATGAATATTGGATATTGGCTACGCAAGAGGAATTAAATCAATTTGAGAGAAACAATATATGGACCCTTGTAGAAAGAGCTTGTGAAAAATCTACAATAGGTACTAAGTGGGTTTACAAATAAGTTAGATAACAGTGGTAACATAGTTAGGAACAAGGCTAGGCTTGTTGCTCAAGGATACACTCAAGATGAAGGAATAGACTATGATGAAACATATGCTCCTGTAGTTAAGATGGAAGTTATTAGAACGCTTTTAGCTTTTGAATGCTTTAATGATTTTAAATTATATCAAATAGATGTGAAAAGTGTTTTTCTAAATGGTTTTATAAACGAAGAAGTGTATGTTAAACAACAACCTGATTTTGAGGATCCAAAATCCCCCAAACCATATTTTCAAACTTTCAAAAGCTTTATATGATTCGAAACAAGCTTCTAGAGCTTGGCGCGAAAGACTATCAAGTTTGCTTGTTTAAAAAGGTTTTTGTAAAGGGAAGATTGATACAACAATTTTTATCAAAAGAAAAGACAAAGATTTATTGGTGGTATAAATTTATGTTGATGACATTATCTTTGGTACTACTAATGATTTTCTTTGTGAAGAGTTTTGAAAGACAATGCAAGGTGAACTTGAGATGAGCATGATAGAAGAACTAAACTTCTTTTTGGGACTTCAAATAAAGTAAAGGTAGGATGAAATCTTCATTAATCAAGCTACACCCATGAGCTCTTCTACAAAGCTTAACAAAGATGAAGAAGATAAATGTGTAGATATAAAATTATATAGGTCAATGATTGGTTTTTTGCTTTATCTTACCACAAGCAGACCTGACATTATGTTTAGTGGTTGCTTGTTTGCTAGATATCAATTTTGTCATAAGGAATCTCATTTACAAGCCATTAAGAGAATCTTTAGGTACCCTAAAGACACACCTAATTTAGGTCTTTGATATCTTAGAGACTCATCCTTTAGCTTACATGCTTTCTCAGATACGGATTTTAAAGGTTACAAATTAGATAGGAAAAGCATCTCTGGTACTTGTCAATTCTTATGCAACATGTCATATTATGGTTATCAAAGAAACAAATAATGTCGCATCGTCCACTAGCGAAACAAAATACATTTCTGCCGATAGTTGTTGTGCTCAAGTTTTATGGATTAAACGACAACTTATAGACTATGGAATGTAGATACCATTCCTATCAAGTGTGACAGTACTAGTGACATTTGTCTCACTAAAAGTTTCATCCGACACTCTAGAACTAAGCATATTGAGATTAAACATAATTTCATTAGAGAGCATGTCCAAAAAGGAGACATAGTTCTAAAATATGTCGACACTTTGCATCAATTAGCTGATATTTTTATCGAACTTTTAGATAAAGAAAATTTTGGACACTTAAGAGAGAACTAGGTATTACTACCTTGTCTTGGTTTTGTGTTCAAATAAATTTATGCACTAATCCTTGAAATTGTTTGAAAAATCATTAACAAATTATTTCAATGACTCTCATATGCAATTAGTTAGAAGGAGTTGATATTGCATATCTAGTCTATTTTTGACCCATTTGGTTTAATTTACATGATTTTTAAATGCCTTTAAGTATGCTCAATTAGACTTTATTTGATGTAAATGTTCAATTTTTACATATTTTATGATCTTCTATGATTCATATACATCATGCTTTTGTTCTATACAATTAGGTGTACGAAATCATTACCAAAATGATTACATCTTTGAGTTATTTTTTCTTTTCCTATTTCTATGTGATTGCACTTTGTTTATTTGGTATTCTAAGATACTCTAATGATTATTTTGTAAATTTTAGTTCACTTGTTCTTTATTTTTAAATATCTATTTTTGGACTAACCATTTTCTTTTCCTTTTAAGCTTTATTCGTTTATTGTTTATATAACAAAAAGGGGATAAAGAAAAGAAAATTTAATTGGTATTTGGTTGATTATTTTTTAATGACTAATATTTTAATGCCAACATATAGATGATCAGTTTTTCACACTTAAGTCTTTGTTTCAAAATTATAAATCCAAGTTTTTGTTTCAAAATCATAAAATCAAGTCTTTGATTCAAATTGAACTTTAACAAGGAGGAGTTGCAAATTCAAAAACAAATTTACCAAAATATTTTGTTATATAAAAAAGGAGGAGAATGTTAAACTAGTTTTATTTGATAAATTGTTTTGATATAACCAACAAAATTGTTTTTGAATAAAGTTTGTTTTTGAAAAAATAAATTATAAAGTTCAAAGTATAAATATCATTTTAAGACTTCTAAACATCTTAGAAAATGTTTTGAACACTTAGAAAAATTTTGGACAAAGTTCAAAAAACAGTTTAAACTTTTTTAACTCAATTGAAACATTTTTAAATCAATTGAAAAACTACTCCCTACAAAAAGTATTGATACCCATACAATTTTTATTGATACATTTTTCAAGATTGATACCAAAATTGCTTATTAACTTGAAACAAAATTGAACATAGATACTTTTCAAAAAGTATCGATACCTATTGTATTTTTATCGATACCAACTTTGATATCGATACCGTTTTTGCATTTTGACTTCATGATTTTTCAAACAAACACAAAAAGTATTAATACATTTTCAAAAATTATTGATACATTTTACCAGGTATCGATAAAATGTCTTTGGTACCGCTATAAACTAACTTTAATGGTTATTGAATCAGACATTAAATGCTAATAGTATCAATACTCATAGAAAAAGTATCGATACATTTTGTTGCAGATGAATTTAATGATCTGGTATTTTCATCTCCATTGGCTCTATTCGATTCCTCAACAACGACAACCATTAGAAATCAATTAGAGGGTGTAAATATCAGCTTCTAAAGGTTCTACCACAACAAGTGAGATTATGATAGATCAAGTGCTTCAAAATACATCAAAAATCTATTACCAATCACTTTGTGCTTCAATTCTTTATTTTCTTCTTGTAAACACTTGTGAGCATTCATTGTATTTTCTATCGGCTCATGTGTTTTCCTTATATTTGTGCTTAATTGGCAAACATCCTAATCTTGTGAAGATTATTTCTTTGTTTGCTTATTTGTTATTCTCTTTTAGAGAGTTGAGTCTTAAGGTTTTGGTAGAAACCTTAAGGGAGTTACGATATTAAGATTTGGGTAGAAATCTTAAGGGAATTTTAATGTTAAACTTTATCCTCAAAGGTTGTCAAATTAGTGAACTTGGGAAAATCCTTAATTGTGGAAAGCTAAAATAGTGGAGTAAGCAATTGGGGTCGAACCACTATATATTGTCATGTTCATTGTCTCTATTTTAACTATTTGTTTCCTCAAATTTTTAAAAGGTCAATTCACCCCCTCTTGGTTGTTTCTGATAACCAATTGAGCTAACAAAATGTAATTGGGTGCTTCAATTACATCCAATTTAGTAGGACACACTAATTATAATAGTTACTCAAACATGTCATTAATGTATAATTACAAGCAATTATACTCAAATCCAATTACTAAGTGATTTTCCAAACACTATTCAAATATATTCTTTCCTTTCCTTTCCTTTAATTATATTTATCCAAACACAGGCTTAAAGAAAAATACACTACTCATCCTAAGTTTTATTTAGTAAATAAAAAATCTTGCTCCTATGGTTTGAAAAATAATTATTTACCCATTGAAATTTGATGAAAAATACATTAATAAAATGACTTTTAAATAAAGGAACAACTTTGTTGATCATTAATTAATTAATATTTTATTTATTTATGTTGTCTTTAATTTTTACATTCAATAATTTTTAATTTAAAATAATAAAAATATAATTAATTATAAAATTATTTTAAGTATTATTAAAATAAAATATAAATTGTACTATATCTTAATATAATCATATGTTAAATATAATACATTTTCATTTGATATATGTATGTTTTCTTAAGAAGTTACAAGGATAATCACAAATGCAATTATCAAAGAATACATTCAAATAACTATAACTAAATTTAATCATTACAAAACACAACTAACTTGATAACTGAATTATATGCAAACGTAGAATGAAATAAATCTGTATAGAGCCTCCAATAAAATAATGTTAACTTAAATTGTAATTTGCTTGTATTATAATATAAGCATATGTGAAACATAATATATTTTCAGTTAGCATATATAAGTATTTTTTAGAAGTTATAAGAATAATCACTATTGCAATCACAAAAAAATTATTCGAATATCTATAGTTATAATATAAATATTTATACAAAGCTTGCGCATGATGAGACTTAAACTAGAATAAATATGGATTCAAAAGCCACACATGGTTTACATATGATGAGGCTCGAATCTAGGATCTTAAAGTCCCTAGGGCCTTAACCTTGCTATTAAGCTAGAACCTCATTGGTCGAGAAAGGATTGTACGAAACACGAAGGCCATGCCATCATGTATCTCTTTTCAATTATTTAATGACATTTCAACTATTTTTTCTATGCCATTGATACATAATTTTGATAATTTTCCCAAACTCAAACCTTGAAATTGGGTTCAGGGTTTGGGGTTTTAAGGTTTTGAGTTTCTTGTTAGAGTTTGGATTTAGGGTTAAGGTTCAAGGTTCAAGGTTGAATTTTGGGTTTGAGTTTGGGGTTCAAGGTCGAAGGTTCGGGTTTAGGTTAGAGTTCTGGTTCGGGTTAGGGTTCAAGTTCGGGGTTCAGGTTAAAAAAATTACTAAAATTATGTACCAATAATATAGAAAAAAATTACTAAAATATCATTAAATAATTAGAAAGGTATACAGGATGATGTGGCACATCTATTTCATACAATCTTTTCTTTTAAGCTAGAACCTCATTGGTAGTATGTTTATTTTTTAAAAGATGTTATCAATGATAATTATATTTTGTTTTTATCTTCTCTTTTATTTTTTTAAATAAAATAATTTTAATGCAAATACAAGTTAAATATTTAAAACTTAAATTTTATTATTTATATTAACTTTTTTATTAATTATTTTTACTTTTTATTATTTTAATTTTATTAGTTTCTTTTTCATTCAAACCTTTTAAATAATGGTAACTAATAAATTTAAGTAAAATATATAATATATAATATATAATATATAATATATAATTGAATTAAATATAAGTTCAAAATACTTAATTTTAATAGAAGTCAAATGTATATAAATTTTATACTATTTCAATATTTAATTAGAATTTTACTATTTTTAGTTAAAATTTAAAACAAAAATAAAATATATAAATAATAAAAGTATGATTTTTAAAAGAAAATCCCAATAAATAAATCTACTTTTTTTTTGGAATTTTTGTGTGATAAATGAATATTCTTCAAACTATAGAAAAATTAAATATATTTTACAAGTTAAATGTTTCTTTATCCTAAAATAAAGGCTTAATTAAAAAAATATCTTCTAAACTATATTTGTGTTCTCAATTTGATACTTAAAAATTTTTGGTCAAATATAGTACTTAAAAATTAATACCGTTACGAAATTTTCTTTAACTACTTAGAGGTTTCCACGTGATATTTGACTTTACCCTTTTTCTTTCTAGAATTTGAATGGGAAAATAGAAAATATTAAATGTATTAGAAAAATGTAAAGGTAAACTTGACTCATTTAACTATTTTACTAGTCCCGCATTCAAAAAAAAATGATAATAGGGCTCAATCACCAAAAAAACATGTGGCAAAAATAACACATAAGCAATATCACCTAATTATTTATATTAAATAATTTTAAAAAATAAAAAAATTTAAAAAGACTGTAAAAAATTAAATAATTAAAATAATTAATATTGATTAAAATAATTATATTAGCATTAAAAAAATTCCTTCCACCATATCAATAAATAATTAAAAATATTAAATTAATTTTTATATTATTTTAGTTTAGTGTTGTTTCTTGAGTCAAGTAAAATCTTTTTTTTTTTTGACCTTTTACCATTTTTATTATATTTAAATTATAAAAACGTGAATAATTTTTGGTGCACACTGCACACTGCACACTGCACACTGCACACTGCACTTGGAGTGAAGGGCTAAAAGTAAAAAAGTTGGCCATAGCACCATTTACATAATATTGAATGATACGACAAAGATGTTACTTTTTTCTTGGTTCAAAGAAGGCGGGCAGATGGCAGCCAACTACACACAATTATTGCTTTTTCTATTGTTTTACGCAAATAAGATTCTTTTACATTGAAATTCAATATATTTAGGTGAACACTGAACTGCTATTTTTTTATAATAAATATGTGGTTCAAGTTACAACTTTAGATATAATATTATTGAATGAATAATTATAAATTTGAAAATACTAATTTTTATCTACTGTAAAACGAAAATAAATGATGCACTAATTTTTAAAATATATCATTTTTTAGCTTAAAATTTTTAATAAATACTAAAAATTCTATCACATATCAATACTTGTGAAAATTACGAATTTAGAATATAAATTTGTGTTTAAAATTAATATAAAATAAATAATAAAATATATGATTTGAAATTAATTAATCATAATAACAAATCAAATATGTATTATATTAAAATTTAAAAAATTAGATTACATCGTGAGTAAAACAAAATGTAAATACATAAATAAATCAAATTAACAATACTATGAACTACAACTGTTTATCATGATATGAACTACAACTGTTTATCATGATGTTGTAATCAATTATGAGTTAGTATCAAGTTAATTTGTTACACAAACTCAATTAAGTGTTCTATTTTAACATACATAATTTATTATCTTTGTCAATTGTATATCTATACTATTTATTAAGTGTTTTATTGAGTTGGTGTCACCTTCAACCAGATCATCAATTTAGTTGAGAAAATTACGAAATTATCTTTTTGTAATTAAAATAACTTATACATTTTTAGGTTATCTTAGTCTTTTTATTTTAACAAAAATAAAAAATATATATCATATGGAGAGATTTGAACTCGAATAAATTAAATTAATTAAATCTAAAATTTATCATTTATTGCAAAAGAACTTTATGCTCTGATTTGAAAAGTTGAATTTAAATTTCATTTATTGGGTAAACGGTAAGAATATTTTACATTATTATAAATAAAATATATTTTAGAAAAGTATGAAAATATCGATTTACCAAATAAAATTTATTTTAAAATTTTATTATTTATTACTAAATAGGCATTTAACAATTCTACAAATTTGAAAAATTATCATAAATAATATATTTATAAATTATTTACTTTTTAATTTACACTATTTTTAAAATCTAAAACTTTAATTCCTACCAACTACCTTTTAACCAAATTGCAAATAGTGGAATTTATTCATGGTTGCTTTCTCAAAAGGAGCTGGCTCTTTCTTTTAAGAAAGGCAGAGGCTGCTAAACCTAAATGTCATAGTTTGTCAAAATTATGAGGACAAATTTTTTTATTTTTTTTATAAAATTTTAAAATTATACATATTCCTTACATAATATTTAAATAAGAAAATAAACATGTGTTAACATGTTGAATTAATGTTTTTCTGTATCGATAATTGTTAGGATTTGAGAACTGATAGTCTAAGTGACAGATAATATATAGACTTCCGACTTGGAAGAAGAATGTTCGTCTATAGGCACAATCAATTGAGAACCTCGCAGGAATGCAATATGTTCACAAAGATAGCTCGCTTAAGCTTTGCACAAATGAGGTCGTAAGAGGAGAGCTCGCGTAAACCTCATAGGGACGAGGTCGCACGCCATGTCTGCAAAGAGGGCCCTTGCTCATGACTGGCAGTTATGAGGTTCGCTGGGAGAGTCAATCCCAAGGTCCGAAAGGACCACCTGCTCTACAGGTAAGCGTCCAATAAGCCAAATGAGGCCTAAAGAATGTCAGCACTAGGGACAGGGAATGTTAGTGCCCTCGGCCCAAAGGTCAAGACAAAATAGTAGGCCCTATTGTAAGCTGTAATAGTAGTAGTAGAAATGTGTATAAATATCCCTTGTGTTTCCCTTAATACAACATGAGAAAATATTACTCAACAATTGGTACGGTGAGCGTGGGCTACTTTCGACCAATAGATTTTCTCTAGTTTGATCCAGTTTTCTTGAAGCTAAAGCAAAAAAATGACTCACCCCGATTAGACCTCTCCCTTCATCCCCTCATCTAATCAGATAGGAGCATTGGGTCTCGATCCTCGACATGATGAAACAAACTTGTTCGTTGACAGGCCCGAAAACCTCGACAACGTGATCTATTGGGGGCCTTCCCCTTCCTTGGGCTTTAATCTCTCTTCTAGTCAGTGAATGCCTTATTCCCTTAACCAAGAACCACCTCCGCCGCAGCTCCAAGCCCTCTAGGAGTAGACTAAGTTCATGAAGGAGCAGATAGCAGTGCAAGAGGCACGGTCTGTAGAATGGCAAGCCTTTTAATAGGAGTTACTAAAGCAGAATGAGAAACTACGCCAGAAGGCACGTGCTGATAACTCGGGATCCCAAGGTGAAGTCCCAAGCACTCAGGTGAAGGAGTAGATGAATGATATGGATGAGCTTCATCACGACGTACAGGCTCTGCACCCAAAGTCGTAAGACATGGAACGGTTGTTCTGTTCTAACAACCCGCTAGCTTCCAAAATTGCGGCAGTATGCCTACTCCGTAACTTTAAGGTGCCTGAGGACATGTTTGAGGGGAGAAGGGATCTGCGGGCCCATTTAATACAATATAATGACCACATGAATATGTTGAGAGTATCAGACACTGCTAAATGCAAAGCCTTCTCTACGACGCTGAAAGCAAGCGCCAAGGACTGATAGCTTTCTCTTCCATAGGACTTAGTTCACAACTTCTCACAGCTAGGAAAAATGTTCTTGGAAAGATTCCGAGCCCACCGAGCAATCATGAATACACCCATGGGGCTGATTTCTATGAAGCAGCAAGAGGGTGAGTCCTTCTAAGACTACATAAAGAGGTTCCATGCAGCAACACTCAACACAAAGAACTTAGAAGACCAATGGGCAATAGATGCCTTCATCATGGAGGTACAGAATGACCATGTACAGTACTCATTCATAGATAACATGCCGCACGTAGCTGACCTATACGAACGGGCTCAGTTCGCGAAGGCAGAAGAAATTAAGAGGGCATCATGAGCTAGTTTCTAAATAGAGGATAGAAAATCAAGGAATAGAGAAGGGCAGCAAGCTAGGCAATCCCCTAGCAACCAGTTCTTGCGGGTCAGGATCGATACGCTGCACAAGACCTCAACCCAAGACGATGCACTTAGAAACCCGCAAGGCACCAACAAGAGCATGCGAGGTATTACACTTCAAGGCAAGTTCGAAGCTTACACTCCATTAAACACCACGTGAGCTAACATCCTTAACTAGGTTAAGAGCTTGGGTATTCTTCCTAAATCACCCTCGATACAAAGGCGGATAGAAGGGTGAACTCTAGGGACCAATGCACCTTCCATAATGATATGAGATATAAAACTGAAGATTGCTTTACGTTAAAGGACGCCATAGAAGAAGCTGTCCAGAATGGTAAGCTCGCTGAGTTTATAAACCAGAGAGGTTCGTAGTAGGGCTAGAATTCGCAAGGACCAGATCTCAATGGAAAGTAAAGGGTGTGGGAACCGTTCATGCAATAATAGACATAAGCGACGAGTGAGTGCAATTAAGCACCAAGAGGTGAGCTCACATGAGTGGTGTGGTGTTACTCAGTACCTTTAAGAAACAGCGACACTAAGAATAGTAGAGTGTGAAGTTTGGAAGTAGTGACGATGAGCTAACCTACGACAATGATAGGAATTACTTAATGGTGGTTTTGATTGATATCGTAGGTTTCAAAGTTAAGAAGATACCTGTCGACAACAACAGTACAGTAAAAGTCCTATCTTGGGGAGCATACAAAACCTAATGCAGCAGAGCACACAGAGACCCTACAACTATTTTGCGACAATAAAGAAAGAATAGTTAAAATTTTATCAATGCTGAGCGAAGAAGAAAAAATTTTACTGGTCGAATGCTTGAAGGGGAATTTAAACGTCTTCGTATGGTCTACAACGGATATGCCAAGCGTTGGCTCATGGGTGATAGTGTACAATTTAAATGTACTCCCAATGGTGAAATTCGTGAAGTAGAAGAAGAGAAAGTTTACACCAAATATAATCGAAGATGTAAGACAAGAGGTCGCCAAGTTGTTGGCCGCCAGATTTATTAGAGAAGTGGAGTACCCAAATTGGATTTCGAATGTGGTATGGTAAAAAAGGCGACAGGTAAGTGAAGGATGTGTATTTACTTCACCAACCTAAATAATGCATGCCTCAAAGGTTGTTTTCCCTTGCCATCAATAGGATTGATGGCCTAGTGGACGCCTCTACCGGGCACAGGTTCATGAGCTTCATAGATGCCTTTTCGGGTTATAACCAAATCCTATTAGATCGAGGTGACCAAGAGAAGAAAATCTTCATCATTGAGGAAGGTGTCTTCTGTTAACAGGTTATGGCATTTTGACTAAAAAATGTCGGTGCAACTTACTAAAGATTGGTAAACAAGATATCCAAAGAGCAGATAGCCGCGGTCTAGAGGTATACGTAGATCATATGTTTGTAAAAAGTGAATCCATGAAGGAGCATGTGCAGAACCTATCTAACAGATTCGCCACATTGAAAACCCACAATAAGAAGCTTAACCCCAAAAAGTGCGCATTCGATGTGCGAGCTGACAAGTTTTAAGGTTTTATGATATTAGAGAGGGGAATGGAGGCGAACCCAGAAATAATTCAAGCTATCACAGAGATGCCCCTACTGCGAACTATAAAGAAATCCAGTGCCTCAAATCTGAAGGCACCCTTCAATTTCTAGTATATTTTGTTAGCAAGGTCCTTTAGCATAGCAAGCTCAGGTACACTAATATAGAAAAATACATATATGCTCTAATCATTACAGCTCGCAAGCTATACCCATATTTTTTGGCCCACTCGATCATCGTGGTTACTAACCAGTTGATGAAAGAGGTGCTCACCAAGGCAGACACTTTAGGAAGGATAACAAAATGGAACATCGAACTTGCAAAATTTAGAATAGATTTTACCTTGTGGATGGTAATAAAGGGGTAGGTGTTGGAAGATTTCATGGTAGAGTGTTTGTTCGAAAGAAACGAAGATAATGTAATTTGAAACATCGAATAGTGATGTACCTCGTGGACATAATGTAGTATGTGAATACTAATAAAAATTAGCAAGTTAATCAATAGCACATTATGCGATCAAAATTACCACTCTAACGATTCTTACACTTTACAAAGATATAATATTCACTTTACATTTTTTTATTAAAAATACTTTTCGATGTTGGACATTACCAATAATAAACACGCTAGGAAGTACACACAAAGAGATAAATGGAAAGATTGGATGATTTACATCGATAGCTTTGTAGCCAGAATTAGATCAGAGGCAAGCGTACTCTTGATAAACCAAAAATGTAACAAATGAAAATATAGAATGTCATTTGGATTCCAAACATCAAACAACACCACTGAATACGAAGTGAAGATCTCATGACTACAATCAGCGCGCTAGCTGGGTGCCAGAAACTTGACCATACGCACCGATTCCCAGCTCATAGAAAAGTAAATACACGGCAAATATGAGGTCAAAGAACCAACATTAAAACGATATCATATAACAAAAATTCAATTACTAGAGGGATTCAACAAAGTTAACGTTAGATAGCTCCCAAGGAATGACAACACACATACAGATGCTCTGACAAAGTTAGCATCCTCTACCAACATTAAGTAGAGAGGAAAAATCTTACTCGAACATAAAAAAGCGTCGAGCTATGATGTTCCCTAAGTACTCTTCACAACCTAGGAAGAAACGTGGATGACCTCTATAACCCACACGCTGCAGAGAAAAGAGGAAAGATAATACCGAAAAGAGCTCACGAAATAATAACACAAGGCAGCGCGATACTCTCTTCTAAAGGGAGTGCTATACAAAAAAGGGTTTTCACACCCATTGCTGCGATGCCTCTCTCTATTGGTAGCTAAATATGTTATGAGAAAGATCCATAAGGGCATTTGCGACAATCATCTAGGAGGTAAGTTGCTAGTGCAGAAAATACTCAAACTGGGATATTATTGGCCTGTTATTTATGAATATGCCCAACACATGGTCTGCAGATGTGACCATTGCCAAAGAAACACTAGAATACAGTGACAACCAATAGAACCTCTCCAAATTATGACAGGGCCTTAGCCTTTTATGACATTGAGGGTCGACATCCTCAGACCATTCCCCATAGCAATAGCACAAAAAAGTTCATTATAGTAGTTGTTGATTACTTCACCAAATGAATCGAGGCAAAGGCTATGTCAATCATAACAAAGAAGTAAGTAGAGTAGTTTATGTGAAAGTCAATTTTCTACAAGTTTGGGATACCTCACACTGTTATCATAGACAACGGCACATAGTTCCAAAGAAAGTTCATGAAATTTTGCATAGACCTTCGGATATCATTGGCTTAAAGCTCAGTAAAACCCTACAAACTAATGGCCAAATGGTGTCTATGAACAAGAAAATTCTGACCTCGCTCAAGAAAAAAGTAGGTAAATTAAAAGGGGCTTGGTTGGAAGAACTACCAGAAATCTTATAGGCATTACAAACCACACCCCACATTGCAACTTGTAAAACAGCCTTCTCAATAGTCTATGGTACAAAAGTCATCATCCCTGCGAAGATAGGCCTAACATCGCACAGAACACAACACTTCAACAAAGAAGCTAATCAAGAGGCCCTGAGACTCAATTTGGACTTAATCGACAAGCTCAATGAAACGACTGAGATAAAAACGTAGTCTGTACCCAACAAGTAGCTCACTACTATAACTCTAAGGTCAGAGGAAAGTAGTTTCAAGTAGGTGACCTTATGCTAAAAAATACTAAAACCAGCTTGCTCGCCTCCTAGTGCTGAAAGATGGCTCCAAGCTGAGAGAGACCATACAAGGTGGTAAAAAAGATATGCTATGGAGTATATAAATTGGCAAGAATAGAAGGCGATGATACTGTGAACTTGAAATACCCGACACCTAAAAAAGTATTATATATGAATACACATCAGATAAATAAATCCCTTTCTCATGAAATTATTATCTGTAAAATTAAGGTTCGTAGGTGAAGAATCGTGACCTCCAACACATTAGTAATAGCAAAACTCCTAGTTGTAAAATGAAGGATCGTAGGCAAAGAGCCGCGACCTCCACCACAGTTAGCGAGAGCAAAGGTCCCAGCTGTAAAATCAAAGTTCGCAAGTGAAGAACCTCGACCTCCAACACAGTTAACAAGAGCAAAGCTCCCAGTTGTAAAACCAAGGTTCGCATATAAATTTTTTTCCAAGTATGAAATAGCTCGCAACAACGCTCTTCATTTAAGAAAAATACAATACAAAAAAAACCAACTATATATCAAAATTATGTTTATTTATTCAAAGAAAATAAGTACAATATCATTGCTTAGTTGTATCATCACCCTTACCCAATCCTGATTAGTAGGAGCATCATTCTCAACAGTTGTAGTAGCAACCATAACATCCCGAGTCACCGAGGGATGAACTGAAGTCACAACATCCCGAACAATAGGTGGAGCCAAGTCTACAGTACCATAACCTTTGAACTAGTTGTAGAACCTTTGTGGACATCAAAAGGGCCATAGGCGACCTAGGTATGCAAGAGCAGGTTCTTCTTGAACTTTTGAAGGGAGCCCAAGATATTCTGGGAAGTTTGCTGCTTAAAAACTGCCAGCGCCTCCCCTTGCTTCTGAAAGTTAGTATCTACCTACTCTTGACACTCCCTAATGATCTTTTTCAGTTCAACAAAGTGCCTTGTAGTGACCTTTTTTAGCTCCACCTCTACGATTATGCCCTTTCCTTTTTTGTGGTGAGCTTACCTCTACACTCCTCTGCTTTAGTCTCTATTATTACCAGGTGCTCGGTGAGGACTCTCTGTTACTTATTTATTATTTTATTCTCTTCTCTCATCTTATTGTACAGCTCACATGCCCTGTATAGCTCAACTCGAGTATCAGCGAGCTTCTTATCGTGAGCCTCCGTGTATCTTAGGCCAAGAGTGCCAACCTCAGATAGCAAGTGGTGCAAAGATGAAGAGAAGTCTTCCATAGCCTCAACAGATGCCCTTTCAACTTTAGGAGCCATTAGAGAGTCTTCGCAAACATGGGATAATGAGTGTCCTTGATGATGTCAATGGGCGAGCTCGCTTGGACAATAGTTGGTAAGTTCACCATGGGGGAAGAACGGATGTGGGTGACTACAGTAATAGGGTTTTCGCTATCAGCCCTCCTCTTCTAAAGACGCTCTATTTTACGGCCATCCCTTTCCTCTTTGCTGGAGAGGTTGACACGCGCGACCCTAATTGAGGTCTTGTGCCTTTTGCGACCACTACTTATTAAAGCATCGATGTCTATGGCTTTGTTAAGCTCGCGTGAGATACTGTCATTGTCAGTGTTAATTGAACTACCTTCACTCCCTAATTACCCCTTGCACTACTAAGAATCCTAAGATCAATAGAAGTAAGTGACAAGTGAGTACCTCCTTCAACTTTCTCTTGTCGCTCAAATTCTAGGAGGGTAAAAGGACAAAGCGCTATCTGAAAATAGTGGTAGAAGAAGTTAGTAGGCTTTCTCAAGTGTCCTGTTAGTATCATCCCCAACTGGTCGAAGGAATCATAGGGCCAAGTGTCTCTTGCTAACCACCCACCAACTGATCGCACGACCTCCTGATCATCACCAACCTTTCAACCATTCAGGCTAATATCTTTAGATAGAATTTAAAGAAATTTCTAACACTTAAAACCTCCTCCATGGCTAGCACGCAATCAACGCGCTATACCGCACAATAGCCTCATCAATGGTGAGGCTCCTTTAGAAAGTGCGCATGTCCTTGTTGGGGGAAGACCATCTAGTGGGAACTGAAAGCCCTCGCCAAGTAAACTGTGAACTTTTTCCCCATTTTAGGAAAAGATTCTTGTATTGGTTTTTTATTATTGTTCACGTCTTTCGACAGGGGAAAAATAGTAGAACCCTGCGGACTCCTTTATGTCAGTCTCTTTCAGCTGATACAGATGTTAGAAGACGGAGAGCATAGGGACCTCACCTCACTGGTAGTATTTAAGGAAATACACCATGGTGAGCCACCAGGAGAAACTAAAAAGATAGCCAGAAGTGAGCCTATAGTTGTTGAGGAGATTGCAAAAGAAGAGGTGTAGAGAAAGGTGGAAGCCCGCTTCTAAGACATGCAACGAAAGAAGGAAGCTATTCTCCATTGCCTCACACACACGGTGTGACTAAAAGGGAATGGAAAAGTTATAAACAAAGTGGGAAAGCTCAATTCCCCACACGGCCAGAGCCTATTTCATCTCCTTTGATGTTGGGGTGCAGGCATAGGGTTTTTAGGTCATGATGATTGGAATCAGACTAGCTAAGACAATCTGACTGTGAGCTTATCTCATTTTTACAATATTGCAAACAAAAAGAAGAAAGAAAATAGATATCGGAGTTAAGAAACAGAGAAATTTGAGGGATTTACCTCGAGTTCAATTATAGAAAAGCCAAACAATAAGAAAACCTAAAACCCCGACCTTCTCTTTTTAAAGAGAGACCCATGAAACCATTCGGGTAGCCAGAAATGAACCAACGGCCCAGATACGAGCACAGAAAAATGATTCGTGTCTTAACAGCTGGATATGCACGCCTAATTTCTGGATTCGCACGTGGCAGGGCAATTGTCATACACTACGACCCTACGGTATGCCAAGCAAGTTGCGTTTGAAATGGACTTAAGGCCGACAACTTTGTAACGTCCCTTAGGCCTACCAATAGAGGGATTGGATTGTTAAGAATTGGGAACTGATAGTCCAAGTGATCGATAGAATTTGGACTTCTGACCTGGATGAACCCAACCTAGAAGAAGAATATTCGCTTACAGGCACAGTCAGCTGATGACCTTACAGGAATGTAAGACGTTCGCAAAGATAGCTCGCGTGGGAGAGTTCACATAAGCCTTGCACAAATGAGGTCGCAAGAGGAGAGCTTACGTAAACATCGTAGGGACTAGGTCACAAGTCATATCTGCAAAAAGAACCCCCGCTTGTGACTGACAAGTGCTAGGTTCACTGGGAGAGTTAGTCCCCGGGTCAGAAAGGACCGTATGCTCTACAGGTAAGTGTCCAATAAGCCAAAGAAGGCCAAGAAAATGTTAGCACCAGGGACAGGGAATGTCAGTGCCCTAGGTCTAAAGGCCAAGACAAAATAATGGGCCTTATTGTGAGCTGTAATATTAGTAGCAGGAATGTGTATAAATAGCACCTGTGTTTCCCTTAATTCAACATGAGAAAATATTACTCAATAATAATAATTAATAATATTGTTATACATCAATGATCACCAACCCGAGTCCCAGATAGGATCCGGGTCATCTACTCGTGACTCGGATAGGTTTCACCAGATGATCGAGTGAGAAGTAAACCGTGAAAAGACAATGAAAGGTATTTGCAAACCCAGCTTGCATGGCAGGCTCGTAGATCTAGGTCGCACAAACTAATGGAAAGTCGCGATATCAGCTTGTGTACGTCCAAGGAGCTCGTAGAAGGAGGAATCAAATACAATCAAACGTGAAATCAGATTTTGATCTAATGAAAAATTTGAAATTTGAAAACGGAAATAGAATAGGATGAAAAAGATAGAAAATCAATAAAAGAAGGTAGGTAGAAAAACTTATTAGACACCGGGATCGATGGTATTTAATGAGTTCTACCTACTATTAGATTTGAACCAATGGCTCCCACCGTATGAAAGCAATACTCTAACCGCTAAGTTCAGTAGGTCATTTATTACCATAAGGAATCATAAAAAGAAAGAAAAGGGACCTATTACACCGATGGATTATAAATCCAATATTACTTCTGAGCAATACCAATCAAATCGACCAAAAGGGTATGATTATGATGTTGGATCATGTAATATTCATCTTGACAAGAAATTATCTACATAATATGATAAAATATATATCACAAACACAAGGACTATAGCTCAGCTGATAGATGCTTCGTAAGCATCCCAGAAGGAAACATGTGTCCAACAGGTCTGAAGCTCATACATAATGTCAGTAGTAGGAACCGAAAGGACCACGTGCTCCACAGGCAACCCAGAGTGAAACACATGTCCGGTTGGCCTGAAGCCCGCACGGAATGTCAGTGCTAGGAACGATGTAGTCAAGACAAAACAGTAGGGTTCTATTGTGAGTTGTGATAACATGTAAAAATACCTAAATACTCTCATTGATAAGATACAAGACAAAATTACTCAACAAATATCAATACTAATTAAATTAAAAATTATTTAATTATTCAATTTTTATATTAAAATATTAAATATAAATAAATATTATTTATTGATTAGAGTATAAATATTTAAGAGAATATTTTAAATACAGCATGAGCATCTATATTAATATAATTTTCTTACTCAAACTTTTTATGAATATCTTTTATTGAATTTAAGATAACGAACTAAATTCATTTAAAAATCAAAATAAAATTATAGTAATAAATAATAATTTGAGTATTTAAGACTTTTAAGTTTTACGTTTAATAAATTTAAAACAATTAAAAGAACTATTTAATTAATAATTATAGTGAAAACTATTAAAATAAAAACTATGAGAATCAAAATGATTCTAAATCTTAAATTGTACTTATCTTATCTTAATAAAATAAAATCAACTACACCCAATTTTTCTCCTTTTTTTTTCTTTTCACCATGCAATTAAAGTGCAAGGTGAAAAAAATTGAGTAGTCTTACTTTCTAATTTAATTTTTTTTTAAAAAATTGGAATGGAAAGCAATATATTATGATTATTAAGATTAAACAATTTGTGTATTAGGTATTTTTTTTATTGAAAAATTGGTCGAACATTTCATTTTAAGAAAATGAGATATTTTTTTGTTGAGTAAAAAGTGAATACTTGAAATCAACCTAAAAAAAATCTCAATCTTTTTATAATGAAATGGTCATGAATTTTCTCAATCAAGAAAAATAAATATCTAATATCCAAATTGATTAATTTTAATAATCCTCATCCCTTTCTTTTCATTTCAATTTTTTTCTAAAAAATAGAGAAAGTAAATCTAAAAGTAAAGATTAAATGTTGTTGCTTTTATTTTAATAAAACATATTTAGAAAAATTTAGTCACCAATTTTTTTAATAAAAAGAGACTTCAATTACACTGATGATGGAAAAAGAAAAGAAGAAAAGGATTGATTGTTGATGATTTTATTTTAATAAAATATTTATTTTGATATGGTAACTAAGATTATTTTAATTATCAACACTCTTATTTTAAAAATTCATACTATATTTGTCACCTGCGACCACAAACTACTTTTTATTTTTTAAAATATAATTATTTGTAAAACATTATTTTTTCCCCAACAACCTACATGATGAACTCTGCGCGACCTTCGGATGGCATGCAATTTTCTTTTTCTATTTTAATTTTTGATCCTAGGATCTCGTGCTACTTATAGTGGCAGTTGTTGATAATTTAAAATACATAGCTTTTGTTAGGTCATTTCATTTTGATGACTTTTTTCTAAAAGTGGGGATCATGTTATGCTGGCCTTGTTGGGCTATATATATATATTTTACGTGAATGGCTGTTCGGCTTTTAATAACAATATAATAAAAAATGGACTCATATTTTTTAGGATAAATTACATATTTTTAAGTATTTAAAATAAAAAAAATTATAATTTAAGTATTTATGTTATATGTGGACTAATCATTGAATTGAATTGAATGGCATATGACATAATTTACAATTGCATACCACTTTAAATTTAAAAGGACTAAAATATAATTTATCTAATATTAATTATTAACAAAAATAAAACATTTTATTATTTTCTGGGTTTGGGTTCCGACCCAACTCAGCTGTCTCCTCCCGGGTCGACTCAACCGCTGCTACGCCGTGCTGCTCAGCCATTCGCATCATAAAGAAACGGAGTAGAAATGGACTGTTAACTGCATCTTTAATGTTCCAGGTAAGGAGGCACTGTTAAAATCAAAACGAATAGTGTAATCACTCAACTATAATTTAAATGATGGTTGAAGACTTCTGAATTTTAAGATTTTAATTTGTTTAGTAGATTTTCCACTTCACATTCAATTGTTTCATGGATATTTAGTAATGCCTACATTCTTTCCACTTCACATTCATTTGTTTAGTAATGACTGCTGGTGAAGCAGGACAACCGTTCTTTGCAGCAAACTGCCATTTCTAGTCCGTTTCTTTATGGTGCAAATCGCTGAGCAGAGCGGGAAAGCAAAAGCTGAGTCAACCTGGGAGAAGACAGTTTAGGACGGTGCTGGGTCGGTTCATTTTAAAAAAAATGTCATTTCCATTAGAGTTTTTAATGAGAATGATTAAAATAAACGAATTAAATAATATAAATATCTAAATTACAAATATTTTATTTTAAAGTGTTTAAAAAAATTATAATTAAATGACCATAAATGTAATTTACTCTATTTTTTTAGTAAGTGTTAATCTTAATCATGTTAAGCTTGACATTTCTATATTGGGCAAATGAACTAATCAATGAATTTAGTTAATCGACTTTTCTCTTTCTCAGTGAAATTTAATTTTCTTAATAAATAACAAATAATATTTCACCAAAAAAAATAAATAACAAATAATACTAGAAGTATTTGTCTTTCTATTTTTATATAAATTTTTAGTCTGAAACTAAGGTGTTTATCGTCGATAGTAATAATTAATCTCCTCGTTGCAAGTATTCTTTGAAAAAATAAATAACTGACTATAAAATGTACTCCATTAACATGAATGAAGATTGAACCCCAATTTTATTATTAAAAGATCAGGTTAAAAACCAACACCATACCGCACCTCATAATTCTTTTTAGTTGCGTGGCCTGAACTCAAACAAAATACTATGTTAAACCTCAATTTCTTTTAATTTCAACCAAAATATTGTTATTTTTTTATAAATTTTTAAAGATATATATATGTAAGAATTAACCCTACTTCTGCCATCTCTTTTCCATACTATCGATACCAACCGACAAACAAAACCTTTGACAATATTAAACGATCATTGCCTTCTCACATTTTCCACTTGTCCAGTATTAACTTAAAGCCATGCACTGCATTCAAACCCCACCCACCCACAAATAAGAGGGTAAATTATATAAATACTAATTCAACGTCGCTCAAGTTTAAAAATTCCTATTTTCACCACTAAAGTTAATAAAATTTAATATTTTGATCCCTCATTCACTAAATCATTATATTAATTTAGTCTTAATTCTTAAAAATTAAAAATTAAAAATTAAAAATTAAAAACCTTTAAAAAGTAAAAAAAATATTTAAAAATTTATTTTTCGATCAAAATACATACAAAATTATAAATAAATGAATACCCATTTTTCTCTTTTCTAACACGAACTTTATTCATTAAAATCATAAATTTTTAAATTAAATAATTATAAAAACACAAGAAAAACTTAAACTAGATTTAAAGTTTTCCTTTTTTTAGCTTTATTTTATAAAATAATAATTTATTTATTATACATATACCCTTATTTCTTAGTTCTCTTCAAATTTGCTTAGCGTTGGCATTGCCTTTGCCCACAACCACCATCACTAATAACCCTTACTCCGAACTCCTTGACTTCCACATCTTTTATCGTCGTGCCATCGAACTAGGAATTGATTGTGGACAACTTGACCTTTCTCCTACTAGCCTCTAAGACCTCATCCTCACCTGTATACTCCCAATCATATCTACCTTCAAGCACAACCTCAAATGCAACAAATTCGTTCTAGGCAACAACCTAAAGACATCGACTTTTACTCTTTTCAATCTCTAGTTGTAGGTTTTGACACAACCTAAATACGATGGTCGTTAATGTTGAAAAAAGGGAAAAGTTGAATCTACTTAAATCTTCTTCATGACTTTTTCCCTTAAATTGTTTTATTTATAGAATTATTAATGTTATGTTAGAAAATGAGAAAAGTAGATATTTATTTATAAATATTTTTATAATTTTATATGTATTTTTATCAAAAAATAAATATTTAAATAATTTAATTTTTTTATTAATTTTTAAGAATCTAGACTAAATTAACATAATGTATAGAGTTGAGGGTAAAATTGTTGAATTTTTTAGAATTAGGACTAAATTAATAGAACCTGTAAATATTGGAGGACTAAATTTGTTATTATGCTTATGAAAAACAACCACGTTAGCACTCCAGTATGATTTAACGAATGAGTGACTAAAATATTAGATTTCGATAATGTTGGTGAAAAATAGAAAAAAATAAATGACTAAAATAAAAATCCGCTTATAATAGAGTGACTATTTATAGAATTTACCCCAAAAAAATCTTTGCATTTCAAGGCATTAACATTATAGTTGGTTGAATGTAATGAATCATTCATTTAAGGCTAATTTAATGGGCCTATTTGGTTCATATGCTTATACTAGTTTACTCTCTATTATTGGCGAGCCCTGAATAAACAATAATTTGCCTACCTTCTTCCCAGAATCACTCATGTTCCAAAACCCGCTTTGGCCACAAAATCAATAATTCTCTAACCCATTGTTGAGGGGAAAAAAAAAAAAACCATAATCCCACTAATTTCTCGGTCTTAGTTTAGAACCCACGCTTCATTTGGCGTCCTTTGATTTGCATGTAAGATTTTCTTTGAATTTTAGATTTTTTGTTATTTTTTCATTTACTTGCTTTGCTTTAATTTTTATATTTATTCAATTTCTCCATTTGTTAAAATACTGAGACGTGATTATGCATATTTTGTTTAAAACCTATTGATAATTGAAATTCACATATTTGTTATCATCGCAGATAATTTGATCTTAAAATCCTTCGTATGTGTTGTTCTGAATAGATTTCAAACACGAGATATAATACGGTCAAAAGTAGATTTACATGCTATACTGAAACGGCATGTCCAGCAACAAAAATAATTAAGAATAAAATACTTTTCAACATAATGACTTGATTTTATCTAAAGCAACAATTATGCGAGGATTGAGCCACCAACATTCGAGATGTGTTGTTCAAATAGAAAATCATTTCTCATAGCACTTGAAAGATAATCTTTGTCCATTTTCGTATTTTAATATTTTTTATATTTTATCAAAAATATTATAAAGAGTAATTTTTTTTAAATGAATCGGGTTGGACTTTATAATAAAACAAATCAAAGTACAAGCTAATCCATTGAAGATGGGCCTACGAGAGTGAAGAAACAAACAAAATTAAAAACAAGAACCAAAATAAAAAATAAAATGAAATTAAAAAAAATAAAAGCGAGCCTAGACTTAGCTATCACCCATTCTCTAAAAGTAAGCCTTAGTGTCAAGGGGCTAGCTCTTTCGTCTCGCGATCCGTGTGGCCTTAGGCGATCCATTAGTCCAAACTCGCCTAAGTCAGCCTTTACTCAAATGAAGATTCCTTTAGAATTCCTTTAAGGCACCAATTTTTATAGCGGAAGCAAACTATGCTAAAAGAAGCCACAAAGAACAACAGAAAGCCACAGAAAAGAATCCACGAGAGGTGTTTGAGTAAGTGCTCTCAATATTCTCTTATTCACAAAGAATAATGAAAACAATGAATGGAGTGAGTACAAATAAGGGGGAGGCTCTCTATTTATAGTTGAGCTCCCCCAAAACCGACGGTCAAGATTACATTACATCGACGGACGAGATTAGCCTATCCTTTGATTTTAGGGATTTACAAGATTGCATCAAATCATATCAAATCTAATCTTTACAAGATATGATTCTCTATCAATCTTTAAAGATTAGTTCCCATACTTATCAAGATAGCCTAAGTTGCCATATCTTCATTATCAGGCTAACTGGACTTCAATCTGACAAGCTTCTCCAAACAACTTACTGAATCGAGCCAGTTCCTAAGGGCCAAATGATCCCCATCTAAACAATAGACTTCCATTGGATGCATTTGGTGCGATGGTCACGGGCTTTGAACTTTGACCCGTGACATTCTCCCCACCCATTCTCACAACATTGTCGTTGCGACTTCGAAACTCCACTGACTTGATTCACCTTGGTCTCGTTTTGATGCATTAGCTTTTTCCTTCCTTCGAAACTTTTGCCTCAGCTTACATCGCTTCTTAAATCAAACCGTCCCACTTGTTTGTACATTTGGATGGCAAGACTCTTGCCTACATTCTAACTTGCCTCGAACAAAATCCTCTTGATTCACAATACTTGGCTTTGCTTTGTCCACAGTCTCTCGGCCTCCTTGCTCAAGAACTTCGAAAGGGCCCTTACGTTCTTGCCAAGTCAACAAGTTAGAACGCAAAACACTATTAGAGTGTTAAGAATGTACCTTCCTCGTTGCATTTACTCGGGTCAACTGTCCAACTTGCATCACTACTTTCCCGAAGTTTGATGCACACCCCACTTCTCTCATGGGTGATAGTCCCTCCGGTTTGTCAATAGAAATGAGCCTCATTGATCCTAACTTCAAGGTTTGCATCACGAATTCTTTCTCTGAATTCGATGCCAAACTCACCTCTTCCATGAGTGAAAGCCTCGCCGACGACTCGTCCACCTCTATCGCTTTACTCGAATTGAGCCTCATTGGTCCCAGCTTCATTGTTTTCATTGCAACTTTTTCCCCTAAGTTTGATGACAAACTCACATCTTTCTCATGTGGAAGCCACTTCGATGACTCAACAAGCTCTGATGTTGTCTTTTCTTTGACCACAACTGACTTGGATTGCTTTAGGCAGTTTCATAACTCATGCGGGCCACGGCACAAGAAACACTTTACTCGCTTCTTTTTGCTCTTCTTTGCCCTCTTAGCTTCGACTTTTCTCTTGCTTAAACCAAGCTTCTTGGGCTTCCTGTTTGCTCCATCATCCCCTTCGATGATAG